>NC_084838.1:61175679-61478709 GCF_033115175.1 Lepus europaeus | reverse complement strand
ATCTACCCTTTCCATAGTTATGTCTTTTCCAGAATGTCTTTTGGTGTGTATCATTTTCAGATGGCCTCTTTCACTAAGTAATACACATTTGAGTTTCCCCATGTCTTTTCATGGCTTGATGGCTCATTTATTTTGTGCTAAATAATATTTCATTTCCTAGATGTACCTCAGTTTATTTATCTCCTCATATACTACAGAACAACTTGCTTCTAACTTTTGGCAATTCTGAATAAATCTGTTGTAAACATCTGTGTATAGGTTTTAGTGTACTTACACATTTTTTTACTCATTCGCTTAAATACCCAGGAGTACACCTGCTGCATTGTATAGTAAGAATATATATTTAATTTTGTAAGAAACAACCTTTCTTCCTAAGTGCCTATCACCCTTTCCATTATCATCATCAATGAATGAGCATTCCTCATCCTCACCAGCATACAATGTTGTTAGTATTTTGGGTCTGGACCATTCTAATAGGTGTGTCATTATAAAACATTTTTTTAAATTTGAAATTCCCTGATAATATATAACGTTAAGCACATTTTCATATGCTTGCTTACTTACTTACTACATGCATATCTTCTATCAGGTGTTCGGGTATTTTGCCAGTTTTATTCAGATTGTTCATTTTTCGTATTATTGAGTTCTAAGGCATCCTTGTATATTTCGGTTAAAAGTCCTCTATGAGACATGTCATTTGCAAATTTTTTCTCCCACTTAATAGTTTGCCTTTTTGTGCTCTTCACATCATCTTTCAATGACCATAGGCTTTTTTTGTGTGTGAATGAGGTCCAGATTATAATTTTTTTTCAGGTTTTGTGTCTTGATGTTATACCTAAAAAGCCATTGCAATATTCAAGGTCATGCTAGATTTTCTCCCATATTATTTTTCAGAAGGTTTATAGTTTTTCAATTCATATTTAGTTTATAATTTATCTTGAATTTGTGTGAAGATATGAGCTATGTGTCTAGATTACCTCTCCTTTTTTTTTTTTGATAAGGATGGCAAGTTGCTTCATTTATAAAGAGATTATCTTTGCTTCATTGTACTAATTTTGCTCCTTTGTCAAAGATCAGCGAAGTATTTCTATGTGGGTTTGTTGCATTGATCTATTTTCCTATTCTTTTGTCAATAACACACTTCACTATTTGAGTACTGCAGCTGTATAGTAAGTGGTAAAGTCACAGAGTGTCAGTTATGAGTTTATTTTCCTTCAATATTAAATTGGCTACTTTGGGTCTTTTGCTTCTTCATATAACTTTAGGATCAGCATGTTGATATCCATAAAATAACTTCTTAGGATTTTGATTGAAATTACATTGAATCTATACATCAAGTTGGGAGGAACTGGTATGTTTTCAATTAATTTGTTTATTTGAAAGAGAAATAAAGATAGAAATGTAGAGAGATGGATGGATAGATAGAAGACTTGCAAGTGCTGGCCCATTTCCCAAATGCCCACAGCAGCCAGGACTGGGCCACACTGAAACTGGGAGCCTATAATTCAATGCAGGTCTCTCCCAGGTGGATGGCAGGAACTCAACAAGTCAAGACATAACCTTCTGCCTCCCAGGGTATGCAATAGCAGAAAGTTATAACTGAGAGTAAAGCCTAGACTCAAACCTGGATACTTTGATATGAGATTCAGGCATCTTCTTTACAATGTTGACTCCTATTTATGGACATAAAATATCTTTCCCTGTTTAATTTTTCTTTGGTATTTTTTCATTGGAGTTTTGACTTTTTCTTTTATAGACCTTCTTGATATTTTGGCAGTATACCCACAGATTTTATTTTCTGGATGCTACTACGAATGGTATTTTTGTTATCGTGACTGGTACATAGGAAAGTGATGGACTTTTTTATATTAATATAATGTTAGGTAACCTTTCTATAATCACTTACTTCCACAAAGTGTTTTTGTTTGTTTGTTTTTGTTTTTTGTTTTTTTTTTGTGATTACCTTGGGTTTTCTGCACGGATGATCATGCAACACAGATAGTTTAATTTCTATTAATCAGTTTGTAAACTTTTATTTCCTTTCCTTGTTCTTACTGAATTTTCTAGGAATTCCAGAATAATGTTGAAAAGCAGTGGTGGGAGAGTACATTCTGCCTTGTTTTTGATCTTACAGGAAATGTTCAAATTTCTTACTATTAAATATAATATTAGCTGTGGGGTTTTGTAGATATTCTTTAAAAAGTTGAGGAAGAACCCTTTATTCTTAGTTTGCTGAGAGTTTTTTTAATTAAGTGGTGTTAGACTTTTTCAAATTTTTATGTATCTATTGATATGTTTATGTTATTTATTTTCTTCAGACTGTTTGACAATAGATATTACATTAATTGATTTTTCATTGATGAACCAGACTTGGATACCTAGCACAAAATCTAATTGGTTGTGATGCATAATTCTTTTTATATATTATTTAGTGCAATTTGTTAATATTTTGTTGAGGAGATTTATAATTACATTCATGAGATATATTGCTCAGTAGTTTCTTTTTCTTATAATGTCTTTGTTGGGTTTTGGTAAGACTGGCCTCATAGAATGAGTTAGGAACTATTCCCTCTGATTCTATTTTCTGGAAATGAGTTGTAGAGGATTAGTTTAATTTCTTCCTTAAATATTTATAGAACTCACCAGTGTTCCTGGTTGGAGGTTTATTAATTATTTATATAATTTCTTAGTAGACATAGTTCTATGCAGAATATCAAGTTCTTCTTGTGTAAAATTTGACAGATTATGAGTTTCCAAAAGTTGGTCTATTTCATTTAGATTATGAGGGTTGTGGGTATAGGATTGTTCATAATTCCTCTTTATTCACCTTTTAATGTTCACAGGCTCTGTAGTAATATCTCTTCTTTCATTTATTTTATTTTATTTTATTTTTTTTTTTTGACAGGCAGAGTGGACAGAGAGAGAGAGAGAGACAGAGAAAAAGGTCTTCCTTTTGCTGTTGGTTCACCCTCCAATGGCTGCTGCGGCCGGCGCGCTGCAGCCGGCGCACCGCGCTGATCCAAAGGCAGGAGCCAGGTGCTTATCCTGGTCTCCCATGTTTCATTTATGATACTAGTAAATTGTGTCTTCCTTCATTTTCTTAGTAGCCTCCCTAGAGGATTAGCAATTTTATTGATCTTTGCAAGGTACTGGTTTTAGATTTTTATTTTCCTTATTGATTTATTGTTTTAATTGAATTTTGCTCATTTTATCTTTTTATTTAATACTGTTTATTTTGTATTTAATTTGATTGTATTTTTTAGTTTCCTAAGGAGGAAACTTGGATGATTGCTATTAGATTTTTCTTCCTTTCTAACATATGCATCCAATGGTATACATTTCCATCTAAAAACTGCTATCATTATAGTTAAAAAATATTAATAAGTCAGATTTTCATTTGGTTCAAAATAATTTTTAATTTACCTTGAGATTCCATCTGTGGACCATGTGTTTTGTCCAGGTTGTTGCGTATCTTGTTGAATGTTCTATGTAAGTTAGAGAAGAATGAGTACTTTACTATTTTTTAATTAAAAAGTCTATAGATGTTAATCATATCCAGCTCATTGACAGGGATAAAGAATTAAATTTGCTGTTTTTCTGCTGGCTGGACTTGCTATCTTATCATAGGTTATTAAAGCCTCCTACTATAATAGTGGATTCATCTATTTTTCCTTGACGTGTATCAGTTTTTGCCTCACCTATTTTGATTTTCTATTTTTAGGTACATGCACATTAACAATTGTTATGTCTTCTAGGACTATTAATGCCTTTATCATTATGTAATTATTCCCTTTATACCTGATAACTTGCCTTGCTATTAATTCTGCTCTGAAATTATTGCTGTTTCCATGTTTCTTTTGATAATTGTTAGAATGATATATCTTACTTTTTTACTTTTTAAAAAAGATTCACTTATTTGTTTGCTTATTTGAAAAGCAGAGTGACAGAGAAAGAGGGAGAATCAGAGAAAAAGAGAGAGAGAGAGAGAGAGAGAATTTTCCCCTACTGGTTCACTCCCCAAATGTCTTCACTGACCAGGGATGGTCCAAGCCAAAGCCAGGAACCTGGATAATGCATTCATGTCTGCCATTTTCTACTGCCTTTCCAGGGAAGTAGATCAGAAGGAAAGCATCAAGGATTCGAACAGGATCTCTGATATGGAATATCAGAGTTGCAAGCAGCTGCCTAACCTACTGTGCCATAACAATGGTCCCTCTTTAAATGTATGTGAGTTTCTTAAGACAACACATAGTCGAGGGTTTTTTTGGTTGATCTATTTTAATATTCTTTTCTTTAATCAAAAAATTAAATGACATGTAGAAACTTTACATATTTTAGGGTACTATGTGTTGTTTCATTATATGTATAAACTATGTAATGTCCTCTCATGGGAAATATATCTCCTTACAAATTTAACACTTATTTATGATAAAAGCATCCAAAAGTCTATCTTGTATGTGTTTTTATATATAGTGGGAGAGAAATATATGGCATATTAACATTGTCTTCTGTCTTCTAATTGTTATATTAGGTCTATTAGCACTTAAACCAATTATTGATATAGTTGGATTAACTTCTACCATATTTGATGCTGCCTTCTATATTTTTTCTTCTTATTGTTATTTTTGTCTTTCACATTTTTTATGCTTTTTTGTTTTAATTGTGCGTTTTATATGATTCCATATTCTGTCCTTTTAAAAATATATTAAGTATATTTCATTCTAAATGTTTTTATAATTGCCTTAGAGTTTGAAATATACATATACAATTAATCCATGTGCACTTTTAAGCACCTCTATACTACTTACTGAATTTTTCCCATTTTATGGTATTTTATTTGCCATTTTATTATTCAAATGACTTAAGATTACATAAGTTTTTTTGATAATAAGATTGGAAGAACAACACAATGATACTTTTCAAGATTTCTATTAAATGAATGGATCCCACTAAAGCAGATACACAGCCAATCTGGACTGAATTTATAGCTCACTGTAGCTAATTCTCCTTTATTGAAGCCCTGTAATAAACAAGCTTCTTACCCCTCTTTGAATTTCACATGGATCCCTGGATCTTTTTTTTTTTTCATAGAGAAAGACAATTAATTCTCTCTAGTCACTTGCTTCATTAATACTGGGACAGAACTAAGTTGCCTTTGATTTCTTCCTATATCCCAGGATCTTTTGCATTCTCCTAATCTTTTATTCCTAGCTTTCTTTTGAGAATTCCATCCTATAGCAGTGTCATTCTTCTACTCAGTAGTTTATTAATTGGTCTCTCCTAAAATGGTAACTAGCATATATAGTACACTGGTGATCAGAAAACATATAGATTCAAATTCAATTTTGCTACTTGCTAATTAGCAAATTGCTAAACTACTCTGCTCTCTGATTTTTCTTATTCATGAAATGATGTTCATAATAATAATGTTGAGATCAAGTCAACATTCCTGACTCAGTCATTCCAAGTCTAGATCTCAGTTTCACTTCATAACTTGGGTTCTCTGAACGTCACTTCCTTTTCTCCCGAGAGAGATAACAATACCTATTTAATGATAGTGTTTTCCAATACAATAAGATAGCAACGTGAAATGCCTCACTTATAGCTAACGCTGAAGGAATGTTAGTTTCTGTTCTCTTCCTGATAGTTACAAATTTCCAAAAATAATGCAGTAGAGTGTAACCACCCTAGAAATCATTGTGTTTTAGAGGGAAATTTCAATGAACTACAACTTTAAGATGCAAAGTAATCAATTGTACTAATAGAATGGTAGGCAAAGAATACTAAATTTGGGGTACTACAAATAGATATTTTATCAAAACTAAAGTATTAATCTGCTTTCTACTTATTCCCAGGAGTCTTCATTCCAAATCTGAAATGACTCATGATCTATTGTGTCTAGAAATAATTCCAAAAGCATAAGCTACTAGTACCTCTTTCAAAGAGATATTAATAATATAGGATCCTTCATCTCACCTCCAATGTTGACCATTTATTCATACTATAGCACTTCATACAACAGCACTTCAATACTATATTATGATTAGTATTTTAATCCATATTTGTACTCTTCATCCACTTTAAGATCTTTGCCAAGCTGTCTTTTCATCCTGTACTAATTCCACAATCTCTGGCATAAAATGTGTGCTCTATTAATAATTATTAAATGAATAATCCATCTGATGAACACTAAACCTGACTAAGCACAACCCCTGATGTAATCCTCACAACAGTTGTATGAACTGGCTGTGATTACCATTCCTGATTTATAGATTATGGCATCAAGACTCTGAGCATTGTTGCTTCTTCAAGTTTCTATGTCACAGTGGCAAAGGCAGGATTTTACATAGTGTTTGTTTGCCAGTAAGTCAATGATATTTCACCTTTAACAACCAGCTTTCCAGGAAACAAAAGTACTGATCTGTAGCATGTGTCACTATCTGTGGTGTAAATACTCCCACCATTACCAATTTTAATCTACCAAGGTAGCAGCAAAATTCCTGAAAAGTTACCAATTGGCTCTCACAAGCTGTTACAAACTGGCTTCAGGAAAGCACTGGTATGATGACACATTTAGTGCGTTCCCAGTTAAGCCAAGGTTTGTGGCCAAGGAACCCACTTACAGCTAGAACACAATCATTCCTCTACCCTTGGCTGCCAGCAAACCATATAGGGGCTGGTTGTATTACCGACAAATCCACTCCTCAAGGATGTGTTTTCTTCCCCCAAGGCCAGCTATCTCTTTTGCTTTTAGATGTGAATTAAAGTAAACACTGCCAACGATGGCAGTCTTCTGATGTCCCTCCTTTATTCCAAAATAATAATAATAATTACTATTGTTAAAGGGAAGAAAGCAATTCCGTATGGGGAATTTATCAGGGCAGGCTTCTTTGAGCAGTATGATTTTTGTGAACAGAACGGCAACTGTTGTATTCACGTTCCAGTAACAATGTTGTTGTGTGGAGTTGCTTATCTTCAATGTCTTCAGGCAGAAAAATATGTTTATAAAACTCCACTGAGTCCCCCAGAGTTTCCTTGAGACTGTCTGCGATGCTTTGGAATGCTAGTGGAATCCACACAGGATGATTAGACGGGAAGCTTTCGGCACTCTTAAAAACTCTCACGTTATTTTTCCCCTTGGGAAGCTGCTCAAGAACATGTTGTATTGGGAGTGCAAAGCCGCTAGGTCAATGGAATCATTTCTTTGTTACTTGGGGATTTCTCAGAGCCAAAATGTTATCCAAGCCTCATCTCTGTGACTGAAGAAAATTGCATCAGCTGCTCACAGGATACCAGATCTCAACATGACATCTACTTAAGCAATACCCTGTATGGCAGATGTCTGAGAGGGCTTACAGGATACACGTGTGATGAGTGTACTGAAGCTTGTTTATTCACTCTAGCTTACTAGCAAGTTTTATAAAGTAGTTTAGAAAACATCATAGCAAAGTAACATGATTGAAAGGAGGGAAAATCAAGCTATTTTTGCATACTTGTGTGCATACAAGTGCAGGGTATGTGCTTCTGTGTACATGTGGGTAGACATGCTTATGACACAGATGCAATAAAGTGGAGTCTTCCATTTTAACAATGAAAGTTTATTCTTACCCAACTCTCTACTATCTATGTCCTGGAGTAACCACTTAGCTATTCTTGTCTCTAATTCTCTTGAGTTGAAATATGGAGGCTTAAAAGCTACAGGGCACTTTGTTCTTGTTTGTTTAATTCCTAGTTTATAAGAAGTCAAAATTAAATAATCCTTTTATTTTCAAATGTGGATTGAACAAGAAATTTATCAAAGTAAACAAATTAGTAAAAGACATTCATTTAACAACATTTTGAAAAAATAGTAATTTAAGATTCAAGAAAAAATTATATGATTCTTTCCATTTGACCATAGCTTAACCACATACATCTGGATAAAAGTGGGGAAAAAAACTCTGCCAATCACCAGATGGCTCTAAGTGTTTGATATCTGTCATCATATGAGCCAAACACCTGGATGATTGCATTCATTTTCACTCTTTATCCAGATGTTTTGAAACCGTAGAGGTATGGCTTAGATAAAAAGTTAGTGCTTCGTAATCCATGAAGTAGAATGAGGTGCAGTAAGAGGCAGAAAAGGGAGAAAATGAGCAATTTTTGAGTACCTACTCTCTGCCAGACACTTTCCCCCGTATTTTACACTTAGTCCTCACAAGAACTCCATGAGGCAATTATCTCCAATATGTAGATAAGGAAAACTGGGGCTTGAAAATGTAAATTATTGTCCAAAGCCATTTTTCTAAGAAGTAGTACAGGTAGCAGGTAGGTTCTGAATATTATATTATTATGGAAAGAATATTTAGAAATACACACAATTAAGTTACAGAAAAAATAAAGAGCAAAGGAGGACAGAGTTGTTACATATATAAGATAATGCAAACACACACACACACACACATATATATATATATAAAATGCAAATATAAAAACTTATATAAAAACATTAAAACAGACCTGACTACTACTGTTTTTCATGTTAAGGATTTTCTAAGCCAAATTTAAAACAGGTGTCCACCCCAGGACAGCTGGTCCACCATTGCACAGGTCTTTCAATAGCACCATGCTTTTCTTTGGCTCTGGTAAAACTGGACACAATTACCTCATTGATTGTTTTTCCTCACTGAAGAATTTTGGATTGTTATGTAGAAATGACCTATTCCATTACACAGATGTATGCACAACAACATGCAAATGTGTAAGTGATGAATTCCTGGAGTAGGGGAGATTCTGCAGATTGGATTTTATAACTTCTTGTAAATAACCTGGAGGGTAAACTTCCCATTTTGTACAGCACAAAACAAGTTGGCCCATACCAATACTCGCAGCAGTGGCTTGATCTTTGGGGAAATAATGAATCAGGTTCCTTCTGCCATGAATGCTAAGGAATATAAAGTCTTGAGCCGACATGGAAAGGGACTCCAAAGTACCTCCTGTAGATTCTGCTCCATTATAATATAGAATTGCTGATTTACAATCAATGCCTGCTGTTCTGATCAGAAAGACCCCAAGAGCAGAGCTGATTAACTTCATAGAAATTTGTCAAGGGCAACTACCACACTCTTCCCAGACAGTAAGCACAGGAGAACAAAACAATTCTTATAAGGTTACATAGTCCGGATCTAACACTGAAGAAAAGACAACTGCTTGGGTCTTGAAGATGATCACGCTAAATCAAAAAGAGAAGTCTGGTCACAAGTCTACAATAACCCAGTTGCTGACCTGCAGGTGAGAGCACTGGGAAGAACATTCATTTTCTAAATAAATATAATGATTAGGATTTACAGAGTAAGGAAATGGAGGTAAAGGAGGGCAGACGGGTGCACAAATGTTAGTCCAGGAGATGAGTGAATGGTTTGGAGATAATACAATCTTTGAAAATTACAAATGTTGATGAAGTTTTGCAGAGAAGGAGATAAATCATAAAAGAATTTGGAATGCTTTTGTGGGCTAAAATAGAAAGAAACTGGACATATTCAATAAAATTCTGGAAAGGAATTTTGTTTATCTGCATTATATAAGTGTGAGCAGAAAATGAACAAACTGGCCAAAATTCAAGAAGGAAATATCTTATTGGGAAAACATAACACATCTATAAATATTTAGGGGACAATGAAAAATGATAGTGGCAAAAATGTGTCTATACAGGTAGACTTTTACAACCAAACCCCACCCAGAGGCAGATGCTGAAAATATTCCATCTTTAAGATCAGCCTCACCCTGAGTCAATTCAAACCAATCTGAACATTATTTTAGAGGTTTCATCTACCTTAATCAGAGTAGCCATGGATTTTTCTTGCTTCCTTAGCACCAGTATCTTGAATTTGTGCCTGTGGTATTTATAAAATAATTTAAAAAATGGCTAAAATATATTGAGCACTGAGTTGGTGCCAGGTATTTTACTAAATACATTATATTACATAAATCTCACAATGACCCTCTAAGAAAGATATTGCTGTCTTATAGATGAGTAAAGGACATTTCTCAAAGGTGAAAGACACCCAGCTTGCAGGCAATAAAACTAAGAAACAAAAGTTCATGCTTATCGTCACTGCACAGGACTGCCACACAGTTCCACCTGCCACCCCCATCAACAACATACTCTAATTTTCCTAGTTGTAAACTGCTCATTCCCCTAAGGAATCTGAAACTCAAAGCCAGGTCTGACCAGGCTCTTGTCCAAGCAGTGTCTGTATGCTTGTCAACATAGCTTTTAAGACTGAAAGGGCTAAAAATAAATAAATAAATAAATAAATAAATAAATAAATCAGCCTGGGCCAGTGTTGTGGCTCAGTTGGTAAAGCCGCTGCCTGCAATGCTGCCAGCTTCCCATATTAGCACCAGTTTGAGTCCCAGCTTCCCTACTTCCCATCCAGCTCCCAACTAATGCACCTAGGTAGGCAGCAAAGGATGACCCAAGTGTTTGGGCTCCTGCCACCCACGTGGTTGACCAGGATGAAGCTTTTGACTCCTGATTTCAGCCTTGCTCAGCACTGCCTGGTGTAGCCATTTGGGGAGTGAACCAGCAGATGGAAGCTTTCTCCCCCTTACAACACACACCCTGTGTGTGTGTGTGTGTATGTGTCTGTAACTCACCCTTTCAAATAAGAAAATAAATCTTTAAAAACAATTAACCAAAGCCATAGTCTTATGATCTTTACATGCTGTATACCAGTAGAGCCAACAAGACTATCTCAGAGATTGCTATAACCTCTCAACACTGTAATTTGTTTTTTTGCCACCTTGCACCAAGTCCACCTAGGCAGGAGTTATTTCTCTGCCCTCCTTTAGCTTATTATTTTTTGATAATTAATTTCCATTCCTCAAGGGACACTATATGCCCAAGCAAACCTCAAACAGAGCAAAAATTTGAAGCATTCATAAACTCATCATTCTTGTGACAGATAAAATAGCAAAGTGTTTATTTCGTTCTTTATATCATAATATGACACACCCACATCAGCTTCAGGAAATACTTAGCCATTTGAGTAGTCTGGTTTCATATTGGATCAAGACCTTTGAGACTTTATGTCCTTCTTATCATAAAGTTTCTAAGTTTCACAGATAAAACATTAGAAAGAAAAGAGGCAAGATACTTTAAAATATAGTGATTCAGATATAGAACCAATTTACCCCTTACTTAAGAAAGCCTAAAGCTAAAAATAAATGACACGATTGATAGTAGTGACATTGGCTAACAGAATGAACAAAAAAGTCCTAACAGAGCTGAACTGTAAATGCAAACCAACTCCCCTAACACTTTGTAATCACATGAACCATATTTGGCTCTCTGATATCTCTATCCCAACCTATGTATCCATCAATATATTTATCCATATGTATATATATATATATACATAAATGCATATATAAAACATATATTTATTTATATGAAAACATATATTTATATTAAAACAGGGCTATAGATATCACATAGTTTTTTTAAACTTTTATTTAATGAATATAAATTTCCAAAGTACAGCTTATTGATTACAATGGCTTCCCCCCCCATAACTTCCCTCCCACCTGCAACCCTCCCCTTTCCCGCTCCCTCTCCCCTTCCATTTACATCAAGATTCATTTTCAATTCTCTTTATATCCAGAAGATCAGTTTAGCATATATTAAGTAAAGATTTCAACAGTTTGCACCCACACAGAACAGTAATCACTAGTTCCAGCCCCACAGCTGTCTCCACATGCACCTTTACAGGGACTTACCCCTTCAGGTCTTCCTAAATGTAGCCCAAACACTTGGGTCATCCTTTGCTGCCTACCTAGGTGCATTAGTTGGGAGCTGGATGGGAAGTAGGGAAGCTGGGACTCAAACTGGTGCTAATATGGGAAGCTGGCAGCATTGCAGGCAGCGGTTTTACCAACTGAGATAATACATGGTAGTATTACCTCACCTTTCCTAGAATCTTATATATAAATGGGATTATGGCACTATTTTGAGAATAATTTCTTCAATAAATATCACACTTCTAAGATACCTCATGCTGTTCTAGATTAATATAGCATTTGTGCACAGTATTCCCTATGAATATATCATGACTTATTTGCACATTATAATATAAATGGATGTTTGAGTAGATCTTTCATTATTGAGTGTGTTCAATGCCCAATTTATGAATATGCCTTTTTGGTAAACATATGTATTACATTGTTGTATTTTTCCTAGTAAAATATGCTCACATGAGTTATTAAATTTCTTCCCATGTGGTTTGGATTACACACCCAGTGTGATAAAAAGATTTTGTTTTATATCTTAATTCTGAACTCCATAGGATTGGCAATTCTTCAGTTTCCATTAAATTTAAATTTTAAAATACATTTCTTCATTTTTTTGTCAAATCATCTTAGAATATTAAATATTGCTAAGTCTAGAATAAAATATTTTACCACCTGTTCACTGCCTGCCCCAGGAAGAATGTGGGAAGTACTATAATTTGTTATTGTAGCCAAGAGGTAAAAAGTTTTTTTTTTTTTGTTTTACTTTGTTTTGTTTTTTAAGCAATCCTTTCCCAACATTTAGTTCTTTGTTCCACCTTTGGCATTTCCACCTTACATTCACAGTGTCCGTAAGCTAATTCAGATACTTTCTTTTAGAACAAAAGTAGTTATCATATATTACAATGAATTTATTTTACGCATTGCTTCTCTGGGGTAAATTTGCATTTTAAAAAATGCTATGCAAAGAAGCAATTCACTGTGATCTTGGCTAAACACAGTGAAAACTTCCTAGACATTTCAAATCCATGATGTTGGCATGCACATTGCATTTATAATTGAACTAGAAAACTTACCCACTGAACAGTTGTGACAACACCTTTCTTACTTGAGAATTATTTCCACTTCATGATAAGTGATTTCACATATGAGAAGTTCCCATTAATTCTCTTGGAAACTCATATGAAAGGACCAATGTCCAGAGGAAGAACTGAAGAAAACACACCTCAGAAATGAACCTATATCTTCCTTACACTCTGAAGTTTGACTCTGCCCCAAACACTAGGTCATCTCTTTACCATATCCCCAGTCTTTGCTTTCATTTGAATGAGAAAATCTAACATAAAACTAAGATTTCACTCCCAAAACATGAAATCTACCTGCCTTCTTATACTAGTATATTTCCCTACATAATCATAATTAAGAACAACATGTTGCTGGCCATACAATGGAAATTTTTCACTACCTTTTCTTGACATGAGATTGATAAACTTATAATGTAAAGCAAACAAGTCAGACATTTTAAAGTCTTTTAAAATGTAGGTTTTCTTGAGATTTATTAGATAAGGTCATAATGTCTGATGATGTAAGAGTCTTACCCAGAGATGTTGTACATTTTCTCTCTCCATATCTGAAGCTTATCTGTCATATAATTCTTCTCCTAGAATCCAGATGGTTCCTTTAAATCCTTCTCAGTGCATCTCTATGGTGACTCTTTATAACTAGCTGAAGTAGGCACATGAAATGAAAATTATTTGCTACACCTAATCAAAAAAACTGTAAACCCAGGTACTTCTGGCACTCTCAATGACTCAGTCTAAGTGTAAGTTAGTATGTGCCTTCTTAGGTTTACTTAAGAACAGTAAGTAACTGAAAACTGTGGAAAATAGGGGCTACAGAAATCAAGGAATATATGGGGTGGCAGAAGTGGAAGCATTGGAGGGCCAGTTAGAGGTTCTTGCATCTGTATTTTAAAGAGCAGCAGTACATACACAGGAACAGATAAAATAATTTATCTTGGAAGTGACCTTTGATAGAGTTGAGAGAAAGGAATTTAATCCACCAGTATTTGGAAAAACAAAAGTAAAATTGTTAAAGTGATTCAGTTGATTAGGTTAAGAATTAATTGCTCTTCCTTCTGTACTCTTTCAGGTGAAAAAAAAAATCAAAGGAGGTACAATTTTAAAATTTAAAATAACATTTATAAGAAATAAAGTATGGGGCCAGAGCCGTGGCTCAATGGGCTAATCCTCCGCTTGCGGTGCTGGCACACCGGGTTCTAGTCCCGGTTGAGGTGCCGGATTCTGTCCTGGTTGCCCCTCTTCCAGGCCAGCTCTCTGCTGTGGCCAGGGAGTGCAGTGAAGGATGGCCCAAGTGCTTGGGCCCTGCACCCCATAGGAGACCAGGAGAAGCACCTGGCTCCTGCCTTCGGATCAGTGTGGTGAGCCGGCTGCAGCACACTGGCCGCCGTGGCCATTGGAGGGTGAACCAACGGCAAAGGAAGACCTTTCTCTCTGTCTCTCTCTCTCACTGTCCACTCTGCCTATAAAAAAAAGAAAGAAAAGAAAAGAAAAGAAATAAAGTATGTAACCAGATGAGTAACAAAGTAGAACACTCGAAGAAATACACACATTCTACAGTAATTGTATTATACACATTGTACAGGAATTGTCTTTTTTTTTTTTTTGACAAGCAGAGTGGACAGTGAGAGAGAGATAGAGAGAAAGGTCTTCCTTTTTGCCGTTGGTTCACCCCCAATGGCTGCTGCTGCCAGCGCATCTCACTGATCCGATGCCAGGAGCCAGGTGCTTCTCCTGGTCTCCCATGGGGTACAGGGCCCAAGCACTTGGGCCATCCTCCACTGCACTCCCGGGCCATAGCAGAGGGCTGGCCTGGAAGAGGGGCAACCAGGACAGAATCCGGGGACCCGACCAGGACTAGAACCCGGTGTGCTGGTGCCGCAAGGCAGAGGATTAGCCTGTTGAGCCACGGTGCCAGCCAGGGATTGTCTTAAGATGGCAGCATTTTAAATAATTTATGTATGTTCTCCATTCTCAAGGAAGTGGAGCATCACTTCCCACTTCTTGAACATGGGCTATGCTTAGTTACTTGATTCCAAAGAGTACAGCACCAGAGTCAGGTGATCAAAGTCAACATTGGCAGTGCTAAGTCATATGATTCCCTTATGCTCATTGTGATGGGATAGCAATGCCATATCCTCTGTGACTTTCCTCCCAAATACATCTATATGTCTCAATTTTAATCATGAGAAAAATATCAGATAGTTTCAGTTGAGCAATAATCTATGAAATACATAAATGTTGCTCCTTAGAATTGTTACATCAAGGTCATAGAGAACAAGGGAAGTCTGAGAAACTGTTACAAGGAGACAAGAGGAGATGAAAATGTTAAAAGAAGACAAGAATTATAAATGCAGTGTAGGAACTGGCATTGTGGAGCAGTGACTTAAGCAGTCACTGGGGATGCCTGCATCCAATATCAGAGAGCCTGTTCCAGTCCTGGCTACTCTACTTCCAATCTAGCTTCCTGCTAATGCACCTGGGAAGATAGTGAACAATGGCTCAAGCATTTGGGTTCCTGCTACCCACATAGAAAACCCAGATGGATTTTCTGGCCATTGCTTTAGCCTAACCCAGTCCAAGCTGTTGCATGCATTTGGGGAGAGAACAGCACATGGAAGATCTCTCTCTCTCTCTCTCTCTCTCTCTCTCTCAAATAAATAAGTAAATAAATGAATAAATACATTTTTTAAAATAAATAATTTCATTTTAGCTTCTGTTTAGGGTTTTAGATCAAGAAAAAAGACTTTAGATAAAAAACAGAAATTTGAATAAAGATTTTAGTTCAAATATTGGTTCATTAGTTGTAAAAACAGATTTTAATAAGAAGGGAAACTGAGAACAGTGAATAAAGTAACTTTCTGTGTTACCTTAACAAGTTTTATGTATATTCAAAATTGTTTTAAAAAATTTAGATAAAAAGATAAAGAGCAGACTATTCCCTGATGAGCTCAACATCACAGCCATATTTGGAAATTACAGCCTTGCAGATATGCATCAGGAAATACCTTGACACAGAATCATGTGGACTTTTTCTGCAGAAGTTTCTAAAGGTAAACAATTATTCTACGGAAATTGTTCGATCTACTGTTGTCTCAAGATGGGTACACTGAAATCCAGAATATCTTATCCCTAGTAATTTAATGATGTTGTATATAGTTTACCTGTGGGCAAACATACTTTCTAGTCTTACTAATGTCCATAAAGAGGACCACTTTCTTTCAGACTTGGTTGAATCATGTGTTTACATGATAACAGTACAATAGGTTTTATTCCCATCTTGGTATACCAAATGTTTTACTTCCTCCAACAACACAAGGGAGACATAATTTCTTGAGGTCTTATGCTTACCCACCCTTGTCTCCAATTCTTTGGTTTCAGTCTCTAACCAAGATTAGAAAAGTGGAAGGGAAATCATGTATGGTTTGTGGAGCCATGAATGAAAGACAGGAACTAGGCTACACAAAACACCAGGGCAAACTTGTTTGTTTTGAAGTATCTGGAACTGAATGCATGCCACTTCCATTGATGCTCTCACACTTATTCCTTCCTCTGTCACTCAACAAGTATGCACATGTGTATTTTTCCAAAACAAAATCACGGTTAGCATGCATCTTCTGTGCCTCACTCCAGCAAAAGCCCTCATAGTCCTTTAAGGCAAACTGTTCCAGGGGAAAAGTCATGTTTCAAACCTTTGTTAGAATGGTGAACATGCCTTGATTGCTTAATAAACTTCAGATAATAAGATCAGTATAATTTGCACAAGGAGCAAGTAGATGAACCATGTAAGGATTTGGCTAACTGCAGAAAACTGGAGGTCCCTCTGGCCCCTATATTTCTTCCTCTGTTTTCTGTGATTGCTGCTACATTTCCTCTAGTGGACTGGCCAGGCTGTGTTGCAAGACTGTAATGAATCTCTTCCTTGCCCTTGAACTTGTTAAGCTCTCCAGCTTCTGCCACTTTGTCTGGCAGGCTGCTCCGTTTCCTAATGACTTTTTGCAAGAAACACAGAACCTCCTGATATCTAACACGCTGCCCTGTCATCTGCTATTAGGCAAGCTTACTTCTGAAGCTAATGACTTGAGGCTACTTTTACATTGGTAAATAAAAAAAGTAGAGGATATGGGGAGGGGAACGAGAAGAGTGAGAGAGGAGAGTGATAGAGAGACAGAGGGAAGAAACACTATAATATGGGCCAGTCCCTAATTGTAATGCAAGACATCCACAATTTAATAAAAGCAACTCCTCCAGAATGCAGCCATAAGGAAAGAGTTTCCACAATCTGTTCATCTGCATAATTAGTGATTGAGGACCTGGGAACAGTTGGAACATTGCTGAGGAAGGCCCAGGTCATATTATTGATAACATAAATAACAAAGATACAGATTTCCCCAAACTACAAACATAAGAATGTAACTAACAACAACCTAATAGGAGCACAGAAAACAAACAGAAAGCAGATAAACTCCAGTGCTGGGCAGGCACAAGGCTGGAGTCAGGCACATCATTCATCTATCTAAATACCCTCAGGTTTCTCAGCATCACCTAAAGACAAGAAAATAGGCAGTCCTCGCTGCTGGTAGTGCCTTCTCCAAGGATGTGTGACTACAGCTGTGAGTATGCACGGTCCACAGGGCAGGCACATAGTCTATGCTTGACACAAGGAACATAATTCACTTTGAAAAACATGTGCAATGCTAAACTTTGTTATTTAATGGCACAGGAAGACCTGGTATGAGAGTACTGGAGACACCGTTTTCAGGTTAGAACTTGGTTGAATTCTGTACAAGGGAATAATGAGTATATGTAATACTTTTAAAAATGAGTTAGTTACTCATCTCCATTATTACATGACATGCATTCTTATTGCCAATTTGAGAAGGGCTGTAAGACCATCAGGAGCCGGAATTCTGTCTGTCTGTGTTTCCAATTCTCCCCACAGGGCTGAGAAGATAATACACTCTGACACATGTGTTAAAAGTTTCAATTCATCTCAAGGATCTAGAAAATCTGCAGCAAACCAGACCCAAATCTAGCAGGAGAAGAGAAAATATTAAAATCAGAGAAGAAATCAACAGGATTGAATCCAAAAAAAAAAAAATTACAAAAAATCAGCCAAATGAGGAGTTGGTTTTTTGAAAAAATAAACAAAATTGACACCCCATTGGCCCAACTAACTAAAAAAAGAAGAGAAAAGACCCAAGTCAATACAATCAGAGATGAAAAAGGAAACGAAACAACAGACACCACAGAAATAAAAAGAATCATCAGAAATTACTACAAGGACTTGTATGCCAGCAAACAGGAAAACCTATCAAATGGATAGATTCCTGGACACATGCAACCTGCCTAAATTGAACCAGGAAGACATAGAAAACCTAAACAGACCCATAACTGAGACAGAAATTGAAACGGTAATAAAGGCCCTCCCAGAAAAAAAAAAAAAAAAAGCCCAGGACCAGATGGATTCACTGCTGAATTCTACCAGACATTTAAAGAAGAACTAACTCCAATTCTTTTCAAACTATTCAGAACAATCGAAAAAGAGGGAATCCTCCCAAATTCTTTCTATGAAGCCAGCATCACCTAAATTCCTAAGCCGGAAAAAGATGCAGCATTGAAAGAGAATTACAGACCAATATCCCTGATGAACATAGATGCAAAAATCCTCAATAAAATTCTGGCCAATAGAATGCAACAACACATCAGAAAGATCATCCACCCAGACCAAGTGGGATTTATCCCTGGTATGCAGGGATGGTTCAACGTTCACAAAACAATCAATGTGATACACCACATTAACAGACTGCAGAAGAAAAACCACATGATTATCTCAATAGATGCAGAGAAAGCATTTGATAAAATACAACACCCTTTCATGATGAAAACCCTAAGCAAACTGGGTATGGAAGGAACATTCCTCAATACAATCAAAGCAATTTATGAAAAACCCACGGCCAACATCCTATTGAATGGGGAAAAGTTGGAAGCATTTCCACTGAGATCCAGCACCGGACAGGGATGCCCACTCTCACCACTGCTATTCAATATAGTTCTCGAAGTTTTAGCCAGAGCTATTAGGCAAGAAAAAGAAATTAAAGGGATACAAATTGGGAAGGAAGAACTCAAACTATCCCTCTCTGCAGATGATATGATTCTGTATTTAGGGGACCCAAAGAACTCTACTAAGAGACTATTGGAACTCATAGAAGAGTTTGGCAAAGTAGCAGGATATAAAATCAATGCACAAAAATCAGCAGCCTTTGTATACACAGGCAATGCCACGGCTGAGAAAGAACTTCCTAGATCAATCCCATTCACAATAGCCACAAAAACAATCAAATACCTTGGAAAAAACTTAACCAAGGACGTTAAAGATCTCTACGATGAAAATTACAAAACTTTAAAGAAAGAAATAGAAGAGGATACCAAAAAATGGAAAAATCTTCCATGCTCATGGATTCGAAGAATCAATATCATCAAAATGTCCATTCTCCCAAAAGCAATTTATAGATTCAATGCAATACCAATCAAAATACCAAAGACATTCTTCTCAGATCTGGAAAAAGTGATGCTGAAATTCATATGGAGACACAGAAGACCTCGAATAGCTAAAGCAATCTTGTACAACAAAAACAAAGCCTGGGGCATCACAATACCAGATTTCAGGACATACTACAGGGCAGTTGTTATCAAAACAGCATGGTACTGGTACAGAAACAGACGGATAGACCAATGGAACAGAATAGAAACACCAGAAATCAACCCAAACATCTACAGCCAACTTATATTTGATCAAGAATCCAAAACCAATCCCTGGAATAAGGACAGTCTATTCAAAAAATGATGCTGGGAAAATTGGATTTCCACGTGCAGAAGCATGAAGCAAGACCCCTACCTTTCGCCTTACCAAAAAATCCACTAAACATGGATTAAAGATCTAAATCTACGAACTGACACCATCAAATTATTAGAGAACATTGGAGAAACCCTGCAAGATATAGGTACTGGCAAAGACTTCTTGGAAAAGACCCCAGAAGCACAGGCAATCAAAGCCAAAATTAACATTTGGGATTGCATCAAATTGAGAAGTTTCTGTACTGCAAAAGAAATAGTCAGGAAAGTGAAGAGGCAACCGACAGAATGGGAAAAAATATTTGCCAACTATCCAACAGATAAAGGGTTGATAACCAGAATCTACAAAGAAATAGAAAATCCATAACATCAAAACAAACAACCCACTTAAGAGATGGGCCAAAGACCTCAATAGACATTTTTCAAAAGAGGAAATCCAAATGGCCAACAGACACATGAAAAAATGTTCAGGATCACTAGCCATCAGGGAAATGCAAATCAAAACCACAATGAGGTTTCACCTCACCCCAGTTAGAATGGCTCACATTCAGAAATCTACCAAGAATAGATGCTGGTGAGGATATGGGGAAAAAGGGACACTAACCCACTGTTGGTGGGAATGCAAACCGGTTAAGCCACTATGGAAGTCAGTCTGGAGATTCCTTAGAAACCTGAATATAACCCTACCATACAACCCAGCCAAACCACTCCTTGGAATTTACCCAAAGGAAATTAAATTGGCAAACAAAAAAGTGGTCTGCACATTAATGTTTATTGCAGCTCAATTCATAATAGCTAAGACCTGGAACCAACCCAAATGCCCATCAACAGTAGACTGGATAAAGAAATTATGGGACATGTACTCTATAGAATACTATACAGCAGACAAAAACAATGAAATCTGGTCATTTGCAACAAAATGGAGGAATCTGGAACACATCATGCTGAGTGAAATATGCCAGTCCCAAAGGGACAAATATCATATGTTCTGCCTGATCGGCGACAACTAACTGAGCACCAAAGGGGAAACCTGTTGAAGTGAAATGGACACTATGAGAAACAGTGACTTGATCAGCTCTTGTACTGACTGTTGATGTACAATGTAATATTTTATCCATTTTAGTATTTTTTTTTGTTCTCGTACTATTGGGTGAACTCTGTAATTAACACACAATTATTCTTAGGTGTTTAAATTTTAACTGAAAAGTGATCCCTGTTAAATATAGGAGTGGGAATAAGAGTGGGAGGAGATGTACAATTTGGGACATGCTCAATCGGACATGCCCCAAATGGTGGAGTTAGAAACATGCCAGGGGATTCCAATACAATCCCATCAAGGTGGCATGTACCAATGCCATCTCACTAGTACATGTGATCAATTTCAGTTCACAACTGATCACACTGATAGGTCTAAGAGTCAAAGGGATCGCACAAACAAGACTAGTGTCTGCTAATACTAACTGATAGAAACAAAAAGGAAGAGAACGATCCAACATGGGAAGCGGGATACACAGCAGACTCATAGAATGGCAGATGTCCTAAAGAGCACTCTGGCCTCAGAATCAGCCCTTAAGGCATTCGGATCTGGCTGAATAGCCCATGAGAGTATTGTAGGCATGGAAAGCCAAGACACTCTGGGAAAAAAAAAAAAAAGAAGAAGAAGAAGAAGAAGAAGAAGAAGAAGAAGAAGAAGAAGAAGAAGAAGAAGAAGAAGGAAGAAGAAGGAAGAAGAAGAAGGAAGAAGAAGGAAGAAGAAGAAGGAAGAAGAAGAAGAAGAAGAAGAAGAAGAAGAAGAAGAAGAAGAAGAAGAAGAAGAAGAAGAAGAAGAAGAAGAAGAAGAAGAAGACCTAAATGAAAGATCTCTGTGAGTGAGATCCCAATGGAAAGAACAGGGCCATCAAAGAAGGAGGTACCTTTCTCTGAAGGGAGGAGAGAACTTCCTCTTTGACTATGACCTTGCATATAAATGATCAGAGTCAGCGAACTCAAAAGGCTTCCATAGCCTTGGCTACTCATGACTAGAGCCTAGGGAGATTTCTGAAGCCATAAACAAGAGTGTCAAATTGTTAAGTCAACAGCAGGAGTCACTGTGTACTTACTTCTCATGTGGGATCTGTCCTTAATGTGTTGTCCAATGTGAATTAATGCTATAACTAGTACTGAAACAGTATTTTACACTTTGTGTTTCTGTGTGGGTGCAAACTGATGAAATCTTTACTTAATATATACTAAATCGATCTTCTGTATATAAAGATAATTGAAAATGTATCTTGATGTGAATGGAATGGGAGAGGGAGCTGAGATGGGAGGGATGTGAGTGGGAGGGAATTTATGGGGGGGAGAAGCCACTGTAATCCATAAACTGTACTTTGGAAATTTATATTTACTAAATTAAAAAGAAGTCTCACTCGAGAACAATGAAGCAAATTAAAACTCAGTAGAGTTTATTTTTTTAATTTTTTTCATTTCCAATTATTCAGTATATAAAGTATATAATTATTCAGTATATAAAGATAATTGGAAATGAAAAAAAAATCCTAGTGTTAAATTGGAAATGGCATAGAAAATTAATTAATTTTTTAAAAAATATTATGTAGGATCTCTGTCTTTAATGTGCTGTACACTCTTATTTAATGCTATAACTAGTACTCCAACAGTATTTTTTTTCACTTTGTGTTGCTATATGGGGGCAAACTGTTGAAATCGTTACCTAATATATACTAAACTGATCTGTATATAAAGAGAATTGAAAATGAATCATGATGTGATTGGAAGGGGAGAGGGAGCGGGAAAGGGGAGCGTTGTGGGTGGGAGGGAAATTTTGGGAGGGGGAAGCCATTGTAACCCATAAGCTATACTTTGGAAATTTATATTCATTAAATAAAAGTTTAATAAAAAAATAAAAATAAAAATAAAAAACTCAGTAGAGTTTAGCATTCACTCAAAACTCTCCTACCCAAACACTGTCATTGCTTGGCACATCTTGGGCATGAACTTTTACACAGATGGAGATACAATTTCCCAATAATTATTTTTAAACCAATTATATGCTCCATGGAGGTTGCAGTTACAGACTGTGCAAGATCTAAAAGTGCCTGATAAATTTGATTAAGGTGAATTAAGGTGAATGTAATACTATGTATACTAATAATGTAATACTATGTATACTAATACTATGTAGTATACTAATACTAATATTAATACTATGTAGTATACTAATACTAATACTATGTATACTAATGTAATACTATGTATACTAATCAACTATAAGGCAGGGAAATCAGGACCCTTCGTGTCTTTGCACACAGTGAGACTTCCTCACTGTGTGAACAAAGAACTGTATTTGATCCTGAATGGTACGGGTGACAGCCCCAAAGACGAGGAAAGAATGTTCAGGGCACATACCTCCGTCATGCACGACTGTCCTTAGGGTAAATATGTGAATAGTTTCAACGTTGAACAATAGAAAAGAAAATAGGAATACTTTTTAAAAGTATATTTGGCTTTGTAGTCTCAGGCTTTAGAAACCACACACATACCTGCGGTTTTGAAATATCCTTAAGACACCATCAGGGACAATCTTGCCTGAGCAGGTGAATGTGATAAAAGGAAAGCCTGGCCTTTCAGTGGGAAATTCACCTATTCCTTAGAGGCTGTAATAACTCTACATTTTTTGGTAGGCTTGAAGGCCTCAAAAGCCTAAATTTACAATTTTTCAAAAACTAAAAAGCAACCAGGCCGTTGATACTTTTTAAATTAAATATCATATCATTACTCCATGAAATAATGTACTTAATTAGTGTAATCAGCAAATATTTATTGAGTTCCCATTATGTACCAGATACTCCTATAAACCCAGAAATTACCAGTAGACAAAGTAAACCAAAATTTCCCTGCTCTTGTCTGACTTAAGTCCCTGAAAGTAAACATAGTAAATACACAGTGAGTTGCCCAACTGGATCTTGCATTCCTAAAGTAAATTTTTGTATTTGCAACATGACCTCTGTGATTTGAAAATCATGCTCACCCTGGGCAGGTGCCTTTAACTGCCAACTGGTTCAGAATGATTGGCAGACACCATTGAGCCAGCTCTTGCAAGCAACAAGAAATGAAGCATAAGAAGGCTCAAAGAAACAGGGCACCCGAAAGTTTAGCCTTTGTGTAACTATAGATGGTGGGATAAAGTTAGATGTCATGGATACCTACGAATTATATCTGCGATTACAGAAGAATTTGAATCTAATGGACCAAGGCCATTGTACATTAGGAAACTCTGATCTGTCTTTGTACTATTTTATTGGGTCATGAAACATGACTTAGCAGTAGTTCACAGACTTACAGATTTCATAGATGGGTACCATTAAAATACAAGAACAACAACAAAGAAAGGGTACTACTTCAGGGGTGCCAATTTTTAACTTGAAATGAGAACATTAAAATTATTTAAATATTTTTAGGAATAGGAAAAAATTCCAGAATAAATTAGAATTGCCTGTAAGGGAGCAGAGTTGCCATTTATAAACAACATATATTAGCTGTCAGAGAGGGGGAGGCTAAATTATGTGGTAGTGAAACACCACCAGTGCTGCCCTAATCTCAGCAGTTTAAAACATACCACGGGCTTTTCATGGGGATGCAGCAGTGACCGTTCCCTCAAGGCTGTGGCTGACCAGCAACCGTCTCAAATACAGCTGACTGCCAGAGGGGAAAAGAGAGCTCTGGATGCTTCCCAATTATCAAGTAATGCTCCAGCCCAGACATAAGTCATGTCTATCAGCCTTCATTGGCCAGAACTAGTCATGTGACCCGATCCAACTAGAAGAGCAGACAGTACAAATTTACCATGTGCCAGGTGAGCTGGGACTATCTTCCAAGCTGCATATATTTGGCAAGCAATGCTGACCACCACCATTCGTATGGACTATTGAAAAATTCATCATACCCACACACAGCTTCAAGTTCGTATCTGAAAATAACTAATGTTAAAAGAAAGGAAGGGGGGAAGGGGAAGAGACGGATGGAAATAAAGGTCTCTCTGGAAAGTGAGAACTTTCTTGGGAATATGTAAAAATTTTCACAAAAATGACCAATAATAAAAGAGATCACTGGGGGGTAAGATCCATGTGACCCAAGGTGAACAAAGGAACAATAGCAACAAAGAAGGCTTCTGAAACTCAAAAGATGTCTCAGTAGCATAGTCTGTTGCAGCTGTCAACAACATTATGCTTTATAACCTGTTCTTAATCTACCCCCTCAAGGATGATTATTTCAATATTAACTCAGCACCCAAGCATCATCTGAACAGGTCTGAGTCAGCCCAGAAAAAATAGCAATATCATGTTGACCCTAAAGGTTGCATAAGAAATAAAAAGAAGCTTAGTTTTCTGTGCTCATTTGGTCATGGTTGTTTTGCTCTGTGTTTTGCTTTTATCATTGTTAATACATGTGGCAGAATCAACTCTCAAAATTAAGTTAAATCTCTCCACTCAGCTGTTCTATTAAGCTATGATGCAGGGAAGTCTTATGCTGTTTTTGGAAATTTTGATTTTCAAAGTAATAAACAAATCTCAAAGGAACCAGAAAGGAACTATTGGACCCAAGCCACACACTCTGTGTGGGCTCAAGAAATTGTATTTGATGATGGCAAATTTCCTTTTCAAAAACACCCTCAAACAAAGCTTAAGTTCCAGAAATGTTTTCTGGGCCAAATTGTAGTAAATTTTCCTTGGAGGGCCTAATGCAAGATGAATGACAAATGGAACTCATATAAACCTGGTACGCAAGTGAGGGAGTAAGAGAATCCAAACACATGGGCAACTATATAAAAGCCTTTGATTCTAAAATTCCAACAACTAATAATCAATTTAGTTGTGGGGGGTGAGTACAGTCCCATAATATAACCTATATTGAATAGGATAAGTTAAATTGCAAAATTCATGATGTAATTCTGCCAGAATGTGAAGTAAGTCTCGCTCCTCACTAATTCCCAGGAATCCTAATTGTCATCCTAAAATAAAGTTAATGGTTTCTAATATATCCTTCAGAAAATCATAATACTTATGCTAATGTGTATATTTATGTGTTGTTTCATCTATTCAGATAGATGTATTATAGGTAATTTTTTTCATTTTAACTGTTTGAGAGTTTTCTTAGCATCAGACAAACACAGGATGGGTAGAGTTTTTTTTGAACTGTTGGAATAAAAACAGCAATTGGCTTTCCCTTTGAATTCCTTGTGAAATTGCTCATGTGATATCCGAACATTTTATATAGCACTTTGCATTGGGAAAAAATAATTTGTTGCACTGAAATGCTTCAGGATTAAATATTAGCTGTGGATGAATGGGGCTATCATCTGCTCTTGAAATACATGACTGAAATGCTAACTGAATGCTTTTGAACAATAAATTTGACTTTGTATCCAGCCCAATGGGCTGTTAGATGACCTGCTCTTACAGGGCACAAGTCCTTAAACCTTGTTTATGTTATCCAAACCTTCCTTGGTTATGGTGGGGGTGGAGGAAGTAAATCAAATCAAAAGCTTGGAAACTGGAGCTGCCTCTTCATTATGTTTTTCAAAACTTTGGCTAAAATTAGAGAGGGTAACATTATGAGAGGAGCTCACGTTTGCACACCTGTGCAGCCATGCCTCCAAGAGAACCAACCATTGCAGCTCAGCAGCTATTGGGGTGATCTAAGTGCCCAGGGACATTGCAGAGCAATAAGCAGATTTACCTCTGCCATTTACAGGTTAATGTTCATCGCTGAGTTGGTTTATGCAAACACACCTACCCAGAGAGGAATAATACAAAGAAAATGACTTCAAGGAAGAAGAAATTTTTATTTATTGAGCACCTACATTATGTCACATACTACTCAACTCTTTAATTAAAGTCTCTCAATAATGTCTCTAGGAAGTAGTCTTTCTAAATAGGTAGGAAGGTAAGTTGGTGAGTTGGTAGGTAGGTGGGTAGATCACTACTTCACAAAAAAAGAAAATAAGCAGTCATCCAAGTCACACAGTCAACAGTGCTCTGGGCAGGGATTCAGCCTAAGTCCCTGACTACAAAGACAGTCTTCTTCCACTGTACCACAAACCCTCTTCAAAAATGATCTATTCAGTAAAATATGTGCCAAGCCCAGATGGTTTTACAGCTGAATTCTATCTAACTTTCAGTGAATAGATAATCCTTATACTATTCAAAAAATCTCTGACCATAGCAAAAGATGGAAAACTTCCCAATTCAATTTACAAAGCTCGCATAACCCTACTTCCCAGACCTGATGAAGATACAATAAAAAGAAAACTAAAATTTCATTCATGAATATATACACAATATAGTACCTACATTGTAAAAGTCTTCAAATTAAACCCAGGTGCCTTTTAAAAGGCTTGCCTACCATGGCTAGCCAGAGTATATTGCAGGAATGCAGGGATAGCTCAACATTAGAAAATATTGGAATATAACTCATCAAATTGATTTTGTGTGAAAAAATATAAATTCATTAT
Source organism: Lepus europaeus (assembly GCF_033115175.1). Taxonomy (NCBI): domain Eukaryota; kingdom Metazoa; phylum Chordata; class Mammalia; order Lagomorpha; family Leporidae; genus Lepus; species Lepus europaeus. The sequence continues at coordinate 61,451,496 of NC_084838.1, read as the reverse complement.
TCTATGCTAAAAAACAGCTCTTAAAACAACTACCATTTTTAATTAGACATATAAACTCCAGGTTAGAGAGAATGAGAGAGAGAGAGAGAGAGAGAAAGTGCAGTAACACTTCAAAGACTGTTCACTTAACAACAATAGCAAATATCATATTAAAAAGAAATACTAAAATAATTAGCATTGAAAAGTAGAAAACAAAGAAACAATGATAATTTAAATAATGTGACACTGTTGTCTGGACAGACTCTCAGATAGTATTAAAATAAGATATACTAAGTGGAAAGAGACAACATATTATCTGTATATATGTAATTGTATATCTGGCAACAAAAGACTAGAAAATACTAATTACAGCAATAACAGATTTGACAATGTGATTGGAAATTAAATGAATAAATTGAAGGAAACAGTATGGCCTAGGATCAAAAAAATACTATTTATTCAAGTTATTTCTTCTCATATTAATATAGAGGTTAAATGAATTCCCATCAAACATCTAATTGGATTTTTTTTTAACTAGACAAAATGAATTCAAGTTCATTTGCAAAATAAATGTATGGTAAATGCCAAGAAATCTGTGAATATAAGAATAATCAGAGAGGGCCTTTTCTCATACTACACTGTTAGACTTTAGGATCCAGAGAGAAAGCTTTTTGCCTCAGTGGTTTCCTAGAATGTCTACAATGACAGGAGCACAGTGTGCACTCAATACTTGTCACTTTAATATTTAAATAATTTAAGCAAATGTGATCATAGGGGTACGACTTTGGCCTGTGAAGAAGCAGATCAGCTCAGTGGGAAGAGAGTCCAGAAGCCAAGGTAAGTTTTTATTGTGTGATGAAAGTCACATCCAGCTTGGAGGAGGGAAGATTCAGGATTTAACAAAAGGTTTTAAGAATGATGGCTTTCCTAACAAACTGAGATTCCTAGTACAAAAATTACCAATAAACCAAGGATTTAAAATGTAAATATAAATGCTCAAGACATGCATAACCTACAACTTCATTTATACTGGAGATCCCTGACTCACATCTGCCTGAATCCCCAAGTCCCCAGGTTTCACAGGCCTGGTGGGACTTCCTCATCCAAATTAAACTTGACTCCCTTTCACCCTCTTTTCCCCAGCCAACACCTGCTCTTTCTTTCTGGTTCCTGTGATTATTCTCCAGATCCATACTCCAACGGGATGAAATGTTCTTAGGAGGAATTTGCTTTCCAGATGTGTCTTCCTGACTATATTATCGTGTCCTAATTCATCAAGTAGAATATGACAGAAAAACAAATGTGTACAAATTAGTGAGATTGTAATATTAAGTGTCTGTTGTGTAATTGTATGGTCTGAAATCATCTGTGTTGGGAAAATGATTATTAAAGGAAACAAAATAAAATGCCCATTGTGAGATAATTCAAAAATGCAATAAGGTAATTTAAAAAGAGAGCAGAAAGTTCATGGATTAAAAATGAAGAAGGAAGAGAAATGATGAGGGGGCTTAGGAAAGTTCACAGAAAAATGGAATTAAAAGATTATGGGGTGGGTATTGATGTGCAGCAGGTTAAGCTACAACTTGCGACACCAGATCCCCTATCAGGATACTGGTTCAAGTCCCAGTTGTCCCACTACTGATCCAGCTCCCTGTTAACGTGCCTGGGAAAGCAGCAGATAATTACTCAAGTACTTGAGTCCCCTGTCACCCATGTGGGAAATCCAGATGTTATTCCTGGGTACTGGCTTCAGGCTGGTTCAGACCTGATTATTGTGATCATCTGGGGAATGAACCAGTGGATAGAAGATCTCTCTTTTTATTCCACCCCCCTCTATCTCTCTCTATTCCTCTACCTTTCAAATAAATAAATCAAAAAATTTTAAAAGGATAAGTTTAGTTTGGTGAAAAAGTTTTTGAAATCCAGGAATTGTTTTTTCATCATTCCTATTTTCCAGGAATTTTTGAAGACCCCTCATAGGGATGAAGAGAACTGTCACTCAGTGCTGAAAAAAATCAATTTTCAAAGTCCCTGTGGTCTTGTAGTCATTGTCTGATGATTTTTACATGCAACAACCTCTAGGCTGGTAAGTGTGAAGCTAACCCAAGTGACTGGAAGATTTCTTTTCTATTCATTAATTACTTCCTGGAAAATAGGGACACTTAAATCTGTGAGAAATATCCTCACCATGAGACTAAACAAGAACTTGATACTGTTCTCCACTGCAGTGAATGGCTCACACTTTCAGAACCTGTTACTGACATGAGAATGCCTGATCTCATGTCCTGGCCCCGCTTTTGAGTGCAGCTTTCTGTTAACATGCATCCTGGAGGCAGCAAGTATGGCACAAGTACTTGGATCACTGCCACGCACATGGGAGACATGTACTGTGTTCTGATATCCTGGCTTCTGCCTAACCCAACCCTGACTGTTGCTGGCATTTTGGGAGTGAACCAGTAGATGGAAGATCTCTGTCGGTCTTTGTGTACCTCTTTCTGTCTATTTGCCTTTCAAATGAATGAAGAGACAAATAAGAACTTGTTATTGAGAGTATGATTAGCTTTATGTTGATAGAGATGAAGAAATAAAAATCAGAGTGGGACTTAACAAAACATCAGACTACCTACCTTTCCCAACAGGTAACCTGGTTTGATGGAAGGAGAATGCAGTTGATTGTTCTGAAATCCTAAGTTCCTATATTTGTTTCACTTCTTGGGGAAATTCTTTAGCTTTTCAGAACCTCAGTTTTCTTATATCTAAAACACACTCAATAACCCTCTCATTTGCAACGGTTTTCCCAGGACAATAGTATTCATTCCTTCTCCCGTCACAGCGCTTCCCAGCAGAATTTTTGAACAGGAAAAAAAGGAGCATTTTCAAGAATTCCATCTCTAATACAGAGAAAATGCATATCCAATTTGCTATTAGATAAGGCTCATTCGAAATAAGTGTCCAAGGCATTTGGTAAGCACCAATTTCATCAAAAGACATGTAGTCCAACAACAGCATATTGATTTTATTCTACATAGGCTCTCTGCAGATTCAAACATTTGTTGTACTGTGGGACAAGATTTTTGGCATCAGTTTAGTAAAATGTTGGGTTCTTAGTTTGCATAACTGTTGCGCCTGTAATGAGCAGATACAAAGCCTTGGCTCATTTTGCTGCCCTCCACTCACTTTGGAGCAGTGGCGATTTCTCTTTCCCATCTGCAGCCTAGGAAGGCTTTGTAAGGCCCTGCCAAAGCCCAGAAACCTATGCTGCAAACTGTAAAATCATCCACAATGAAGAATTTACCAAAAAAAAAAAGCCTCCATCTTTCAGTGCCCTATAGATTAAACTAGTGTTCAATGCCATTGTCATAAAAAATGTATTCACAACTCCAGTTATTGCAACTCTTTCCACACACAATCAGCACAGAAATTTTTGTAAGCCTCATGGATGTCACCAGAACTGGCTTCTACATGAGCTGTTAATGGTGATTAAAATCTCATCTAAATTTTTCTTTTAAAACTAGTATCTGCTTTGATTGGTAGAGACAAAATTGTTCTGATGAACCTGTTCATTTTGTGAAGCTCTGGTACGGGAAGATATCGTTCAGCCTTTTATTTAAATGGCAAGTAGTAAGCATTTTCTTCAATAGTAGTCCTAGGAAGAGTTAGTCGGAATAGCTGCATATCATAGCCATTATGGCATGTGACAATACTACTCAAGAAATGTAACAATATTCCTAATAACTCACATTTTTACATATGTCACCTGTCAGTTCTAATTCGTTCTCCCAATAGGTATCTATTGTGTAAATCGTGTATTTCAAACTTTGTATTAGGCTCCAAGGAAATGTATAAAATACAGCTCCTGTCCTGAAAGGAATGACAGATGTGTAAACATTCCTTTTCAGCACAGCATGGCAGGTACCACAATAGCAGTGAGAACAAGGAACTATGGGGGCACTTAGAATGCATACTTAACCCAATCTTAGCAGGGAAAGGAGTTGTTTATTTCCTGTTCATTTTGCAAAGTGAACTGAATGAAAAAGTCCACTCTTTCTTGGTAATCTCTTTTAGGCTAAAATCTGAGAAGTGAGAAGAAGCATTCTATGCAGAAGGTACTTTTTTTTCAATTCTTAGGACTAGAGTAGCACTATTAAGAGCAATTAATGGCTGATGAGTATTAGCAGCTGATTTGTATATTTGCCTTGGGCTAGGCATTGTATTAAGCACTGAATATGGAATATCTTATACAGCAAACCTATGAGGTAAATTTGATTGCCTCTATTTACATACAAGGAAAGTAAGGCTTATAACTTTATAACTTTCCCCAGCAACATCACACAGCTCAAAATAATGAGTCCGGGAGTCCAACTTGGCCTGTGCTTTGGTTCTTTAAGCTGTTTCCAAATAGTGCTTCCAAATACCCACTTAGTCTCAGTAAGCTTTCTTTTTTAAAGACTCTGTCCAAAACTCTTCAAACTCTTCCCTCTTCTATTATTTTCCTTAAATTTTATCTTGTCCAGTTCCAAAAGCATCAAAGGCACAACTAAAAACTCTCAACCTATATGGCACTTCATGTATATCATTTGAGTAATTTTCCACTGTTGCCAAGGACAGAGGAGGAGTCATCTTGTCATAACAAAAACCAGTGGTATAGAAATGGGCTTTCTCATAGTATGCCCATACTTCAATTATCCTGTGTCTTTCTCCTGTCCTGCAACTATTAGGAGTCAGAGGGAAAAGAATTCCATATTCTTGACTTAATTCAACTGCAAGAGCATATCTCAGGGGATTTGCAGATTCTCCTAAATGTTAGGTGCAACAGAAATCCTGAGATGGGAATAGGCAAATAGGTCCAGAGAAACAAGTGGCAGAAAAATACAGGAATGGCCGGTGCCATGGCTTACCAGGCTAATCCTCCACCTTGCGGCGCCGGCACACCAGATTCTAGTCCTGGTTGGGGTGTCGGATTCTATCCCAGTTGCCCCTCTTCCAGGCCAGCTCTCTGCTATGGCCCGGGAAGGCAGTGGAGGATGGCCCAAGTCCTTGGGCCCTGCACCCGCATGGGAGACCAGGAGAAGCACCTGGCTCCTGGCTTCAGATCAGCGAGATGCACCATCCGCAGCGGCCATTGGAAGGTGAACCAATGGCAAAGCAGAAGACCTTTCTCTTTGTCTCTCTCTCTCACTATCCACTCTGCCTGTCAAAAAATTAATTAATTAATTAATTAAAAGAAAAATACAGGAATGATTTGAAGGAATATCCCCTTTCCTATTCACATGTGCAGCCCCAGTTGCTCATTAAGTGATTAAAAAGTCGTTTCTTATAACAAATTTGGTAGAGGCAACCTTGTTGACAAGATTCTAAGCTTTGGAGTGGGAGCAACTGGGAACTGAATCTTTGTTCTGTAAGTTATTACCTGTCTATAGACGATTTATGAAATGGGTCTGAGTCTAGTTTCTCTTGCCAGCAGAGTAAGGATAAAAAGAATTGCCCACAAGGTTTTTAAGAACATTAGATTAAAACATTTATGGAAACTGCTGAGCATGGGGCCTGGAGACTACTGGGCAAATGAGAGTCCTCATAGCTATTAAGTTTAGGATTATATGCAGAAAGTACTTTTTTGATGTGAAGGTCTGATGAAGAGTAACAATCCAAGACATTTTTCAACTGTAGATTTTAAAAACTTACAGCTTCATAACTCCCCTGTAATATTCCTGCTCATATTGATTGTTTTCAAATGGAAATATTTTTAAAGATCTTTTCTTAGTCTCATTCCTTGAGTTGAACCAATGTGAATGCTCTATTCACTAAGGACTTTCTATGTTTGATGCTAATATAAGAATCTGAAATGAGAGTCTTAGAGAATTTATGGCTAAATGAGTTAAGGGCACATAAAAGCTCAAAATGATTTGTTCAAGGAAGAATAGCTACTCTTTCTCATTCGCCTCATTCAGGGGTGAACTGCTCCTTCTCTTCCTCTTCATCCCCCACATCCTAAACAGATTTCCTGAAAGACCTTCTGGTTAAGTTCTCATCCCCTTGGCAAGGCAACTTGTGTGCTGAGCCAGTCAGCTGTCTCATTGAGATTCACTGCCAGGTGGACAGCTTTGATGGCAAGGAGGTGGCGTTCCGCCCAGTTAAGCAGCTTTCAAGCCTCAAGCCATAAAGATGAGCTCCTGGCCCTCCTTCCTCCAGGAGGATACTGCAGACATATTGCCTGCCCTTGGAAGTATGGCTTTCCTGTGGTGCAAATCATTGAGCTGTGCAGAGCACCTTACTTATTGCTCGCTCCTCAGAGCACTGGAGACAGAGACCTTGTCCAGTTTCTTGTGTCAGCTTTTCTGTGTTAAAGATGCTGTTCAAGTAATTAACTTGGGTTCGAAGAAAGCAGTAAGTAAGTTAGGGGAATTTTTTTTTCCCCAGGAAAAGCTGATATTTCTATCCACAAGAAAAAAAAGACATGTAGGAAATAAAAGACCCCACATTTCTGAATGAAACATCATCTTTTCAATAGACCTTGCATAAATTTTCAGCTAAATAAACCAATAGCTATTACACTTGAGTTATGATGTTACCGTTTCATCTGTACTTTATAGACATGAACCTGAGAACAAAAGACAGTCATACGTGACACCTTAAAACTGAAACTCTCTTCTACATGTGTTTTCACATCACATACTGAATACGTGTCCATTAAAAATACAGATAATTAAGAGGAAGGGGAAATTACTCAATAAATCACCAATCAAAGAGAACCACAATGGAGGAGACCTGTTTAGATGACTCACCCACAGAGAATAGGCAGTTGGGGATTTTGCAATGAGGACTTGTTGGGCATGGAAAATGCCACACTTTCATCAACTCACTGCCTCTCATAACTACAAGTGAGAGAAGTTTTCAAGGCCACTTCAGGCCTTGCCGTGCTTATGCAGGAGTTTGGTGAGTGAAGCCTGCCAATGTCCAACATCCATCTGGAAAATCTATGAGGCAGAGGTGAGTCATCCAGCTGTGCAACTACTGAAACAAAAGCGACGAGTTGCCACACTGGAGTCAGCTGCATGCCCAGAGTGTGTCAAGCTAAAAGATGTGTGAATGTTTACTGGGGGCGGAGGGTAGATCCAGCCAAACTTGACACCTTTTAAATCCTGCCCAAGTGCACACCCTACAAAGGGCTCTGGGCCCCTGATAGAGACAGCCAATGTGGAGGACCATAGGCAAACAAGAGGAGGAGCAGCTGAAAGCAAGTGGATTGACTACATCATGAGCTATTCAGTCAAACCCAGCTCCAAAAAGAAACAACGTAGGCACACACATTCCCAAAAATGAGTGGGTCTTCCAAGCTGAGAAACTGTGCCGCTACCTAATAGGAGCACCAGTGAGGTAAGAACGATTCTGTCTTTGCCAGTCTCCCTGGCCTCTATGTTTTTTTTCACTCTCTTTGAGGTTAGTAGGATAGAGAAGAAAAGGTGAGAGGCAGCAGTGGAAATGGAGGAAAGTAAGGCTATATCTCCCAGTGTTGCCTATAGATAGCTTGGCTAGAGTTCCTCCTAGCTGTCCAACTGAACTCCTGGGACAAAGTGAAGAGTGACATGTTGGTTCATATGGTAGATGGGCTTTTTTTGAATTAATAGTTTGCATTGCAACCTAATGTTATTGTACAACTTTTTTCCTTAATAGTGACCAAAAATATCATAGTAATCCAGAGACAAGAAAAGAACTTGAGTAAAAATTAAAAGGCTAGTAAGAGACATAAAAGAGTGTCATGTATTCTCTTTCACAATGACTCAGTTCCACTGTTGTGGCTCCAAATGAATCCATAGAAAATATAGCAATGAATGGTTGTGGCAGTTCTCTCATAAAAGTTTATTTACAGGTATAAGCAGTGGGCCAATTTGGCCCAATGGACTGCAGTTTGCCAACTCCTGTTTTTATTGACTGCATGGAATTCCATTTTCAATTTTAACCAGATCTTATCTAGGCATTCCATGATTGTTGGACACTAAGTTGATTTCTAGATTCTGCTATGAAAGGTATGCTCAGTTGCGTATCTTTGTCTGTAAAACTTGATGCCATTTTAATTACTTATAGTATGTTCCTAAAGTGCAATTCCTGGGTCAGGTTCCCTTTTAAGGGCTTTTGAACAATGTCGCCAGACTAGTCTCAAGAAAAGTTGGACCAGCTTTTAGAGTAACCAGTGGTTGCCATGTAGAATACTTTGCACACACATCCCATAAATTTGAGGCTAAGGATATGGAAGCTGGGGCAGACAGCATGCCTACAATGGTCTGTTCATTGCAGTCTTTGGACTAGAAGACAGTGAGGGCAAACTCTATTTCCTGATACTGCTTCTAACAGACATGCTGAGAATGGATTATTCCCAATGTCTGAATTCTCTGGCTACTGTCTGGCATCATACTTTGTTGATTTTGTTTCCATGGGCTGCCACGGTTACAAGCAGAGTGAACAAGTGAACCAAACCGAGAGTGGGCACACATGGCAAATGCTAACCCTACTCTAACCTTGTCGCACAGTGTGACCCTGGGCAAGGCCCTGCACCTCAGCTGTGTGGCAGCTTCGCTGCAGAAAATGGGATAGTGGCCTCCAGGAAGGAAGCAGAAGTTAAATGATGACACTACAAATATCAGGCATTAAGGAAAAGAGGTTTTTGACTTCATGGCAAGGGAGAGGCACACAAACTCTTTGTTTAGAGACAGATGTCTACAAATTCATCTAAAAACGGCAAGACGATAGAACATTACTGCTTTTCCATTGTTTTAGAAAGCCAACAGAGTTGCTCACTCTAATCATGAATTCAAAAAATCTTCATCTTGCTAATCTATCTATAACTTAACCCATCAGTCTGGTCCTGTTTAAGCCCCAGGAAAACATGCATTGTGGACATGTGAAAGAGCTGCTCAGGCACAGACACCCTGCCCTGCTCCCAGAAGTAGCCAACCATCTTCCTTGCTTTTGCTTGCTGCTTCCTGCCTCCTTCTGCTTCTGCACAGCTATTTGATTCCAACCTCATCTTCTAGAGGGCGGATCTGACCTTTTTATGCTAATAACCATTTCCTCACTGCTTGACGGGTGGACACTCCTTCATCTTTGATAGTCTGGCTTAAGCCCCACCTGCTACAACCTTCAATCCAATTCTAAGAGCGGTAGGGTGAGGTTATCTCCCTTACTTATTCCCCTACAAAAGGTACAATGGCCATGTTCATGATTAGACAATCACCTCCAAAAAGGAAGGCACAGATCAGGACTCCAGGGCTTTGAAAACATCTCCTTTAAAAGTTTTATAGTGTCTGGATAAACCCAAGCAAGTTGACTACTCAATTGCTTAATATCTACTCCAGCCTACCTACACAATTACATCCATTTTCTATGTTTCTGCCAGCCTGCTTTTCTAAGATAGGAATCAGAAAATTTCACTTTCCTGTCTGAAATCTTTCAGTGACTGCTTTCCACCCTCAGGATTAAGTCCAATCTCCTTGGCAGGATCTAATGGGGCATGTTGCCATCTGACCTTCACCTTGCCAATCTCCTTGTTCATCGAGTTCATTTTCCTCCTCCAGTTCTCTGCACCCTCCACTCTCAAAACCAACTGTTTCCATACTCTAGATTTTAGCCAAGAAGGTAGAAGCCAGGCTGTGCATTGGAAACCTGTGGAGTGTGTTAAAAACAATGTTGATGTGAGAGGGAATGCATGGGAGCTCTCTGTGCTCTCTGCTCATTGCTATTTCTGTTAACCTAAATCCATCCTGAGCAAAATAAACTGTACTAAATGTTGCCAGAATATTTGGAGTGGATGACTGGTGGGTTTGCTGCACATTCAGGGTTAAGACCACTGCTGAGTCCATCCTGACAACTCATGCTTCAGAATAAGACACAGCATCTGAATGCTTCTACCAAGTCACTCGGGTTGTTATTTCCAGCAAGTGATTAGTCAGTTATCCAAGTCTTCATTTATATGTCACTGCATTGTGAAAACCTCTGACTTCCCAGATGAGACAGATTGCTCTCTCCATGCTGTTCCATATTTCTCTGGACAGGCCCTATTATGACATTTGTCACAGAGTAAAATCACAACTCCTCTGTCAGGGTACCTCTGTCAAGGACGAAGCTAAGATTTCCTTATATTGCATCCTGCACGTCCATGGTTAGTGCCAGACATACAGAGAACCTTGAAATGCTCAAGGGAGGAATGTGCATGATTTGTTTTGTGAATACAAAAAGTAATTAGGTGGATAATAGCCAATATAATTTAAGAACTTATTATGTGTTGGCCCTGTTATATCAGCTAAATTAACATGCTATCTAAGTCAACACTTACAAGTTGGAGTGTGTATTTTAATTTTCCATTTTATACAAGAGTTAAGTAATTTGTCACACAGCTAATATGAAATCAGTTCAGCCCAGAGCTAGTGGCCATCATTTTCTATGTAGTTGCCGATATATACAAGGAGCATCAAAGCTTCAGAGTCTTTGCTATTAAGGATATTTTAATCATTTCTAAGAATTTAGTCTATTTGAATCTAGAGTATTCAAAATTATCACCCACTATCATGTATGTATGAGAAATTGGTTTAATTAAAGAATGTAATGAATGTCACATTACAATAAACCCACAAGTACAGAATGGTTCAGGAAACCAAACTTCTTAGGTTTAAATTCTAGCTCTATTACTAACTGTGTAACCTTGAGCAAGTTTTTGCCTAAGGACCCTCCTTAAGGCAGGGGTATCAATAGCACTATTTAACTGTTGTGAGGAATAAATATGTTTAGCTGTTTGAACAGGGTAGGACACATAGAAACTACTATGTATACAAGAGCTATGGGTGTGCTTTCTTTTTTTACATTTTAAATTTTTATAAAGGGGACAAATTTCATGTATTTTTTTTTTTGACAGGCAGAGTGGACAGTGAGAGAGAGAGAAACAGAGAGAAATGTCTTCCTTTTCCTCTGGTTCACGCCCTAGTGGCTACTCCGGCTGGCACACTGTGGCCAGCACACCCCGCTGATCCGAAGCCAGGAGCCAGGTGCCTCTCCTGGTCTCCCATGCAGGTGCAGGCCCAAGGACTTGGGCCATCCTCCACTGCACTCCCGGGCCACAGCAAAGAACTGGACTGGAAGAGGAGCAACCGGGACAGGATCCGGCGCCCCAACCGAGACTAGAACCCGTTGTGGCGGCGCCGCAAGGTGGAGGATTAGCCTAGTGAGCCGTGGCGCTGGCCAAATTTCATGTATTTCATATATACAGTTTTAAGAGCATGATACTGCCCACCTCCTTTCTCTGCCTCCCCCCTCCCTCCTCATTTTCTTCTTTTTAATTTTTGTAGTAACATACTTTCAATTTACTTTATAATCATAAGCTTAACTCTTCACTAAATAAAGAATTCAACATGTAGTAAGTAGAAAAACTACTGTTCCTCAAGAGTATAGACAAGAATTATAAACAATAATCAAAGGCCGGTGCCGTGGCTCAATAGGCTAATCCTCTGCCTTGCGGCGCCAGCACACCGGGTTCTAGTCCTGGTCGAGGCATCGGATTCTGTCCTGGTTGCCCCTCTTCCAGGCCAGCTCTCTGCTGTGGCCCAGGAGTGCAGTGGAGGATGGCCCAGGTGCTTGGGCCCTGCACCCGCATGGGAGACCAGAAGCATCTGGCTCCTGCCTTCAGATCAGCGAGGTGCGCCGGCCCCAGTGCGCCGCGCGGGCCACTGTGGGGTGAACCAACAGAAAAGGAAGACCTTTCTCTCTGACTCTCTCTCTCACTGTCCACTCTGCCTGTCAAAAAACAAACAAACAAACAAAAAAAGAAAACAACAACAACAAAAAAACAATAATCAAACATCAAAATGTCAATTTCACTGGTACACATGATATTTTTTCACTCTGTATATTGGTTATGGTGTGTGTTTTCTGTAACCAAATCCAGTTGAAACTGGTTTCAGCCAAAAGTCATTCAGAAAGATGCCTTGCAACCTCTACCCTCATGGTATCTTTCATGTTGCAGAATTTGAATGAATAGCATATCACATGTATTGAATAATCTCTGCCCATTCATGACTATTTTCTTTTCATTTAATTGAGAGTTCACTGCACAAATAATCACTGTACAAATAACTTCCTGGTCTGTCTCCTGGGAATCACCTTAGTAGGTGTTGTGTGGTCACAGGCTTAAGATTTATGGCATGTTTCTATAATTGCTGTAATTTATGGTTCTTTTGAAGTCAGCATCAGAGCCAGCAGGAGACAGGTCCTACCTCAAGGGTAGCTACAACCAAAGCCTCTCCAGGACCAGGTCACAGCCTCAGCCACTTCAGGATGGTTCCCAGTGCTCCCGCTGGTTGGCAAGGAATAGAGCAGAACCTGAGCTGCAAATCTGTCACCTGAGCTCACGCCAAACTTGTAGGACCAAGCTTCCAGTATGAGGACTGGGAGACGAAAGGGGCCCCAAGAGACCAGTCAGGAAGCATAGGACTCTCTTTTTAGTGCCAAGATAAATGATTCAGCACAACAAGAAACAAAAACAGAAAGTTGCCAGAGATCTCAAATGGCCCATAAAATATTAGCCAAGTCAACAGATGTTTATTGAAAACTTACATTGAACCCGAAGTTCTCTTTAAGCCTAGCCCCCTTGTTACTACACTGCAATAACTGCTAATGCAATCTGAATAGCTAGACACTCTCAAGGCCTCTCATACTCACATCTTTCAGCAACATTTCGCTTGGTGTCTAGGATGTTTCTTAAAAAAAAAAATCAGTTCTCAAAAATTTTAAGTGGAGAGATGTCATATAAAATCTGCATTTCTGGATTCTTTTGGGAAAAAAAAGAAAACATCACATCCGCTGCTCTGGGCTTACACTCTGCATGCAACAGTTGGTATCTTCTTTATAGCAACTACCTTTTTACATAGTGTACAGAGTGTGCAATTCTACTATAGATACCTATACCTCATCTTCAGTTCTGTAGGTATTTGTTTGCAACCCCTGGGATTTCATGCAAAAACATTTATGGAACACCAAGTACTGAGCGATTGTTCAATTTGTGTTTGAGGTCTTAAGGGAGGAGTTTATGCTCTCAGGTTATGTGATAAATTGGTACCTGGTAAAAATGTTCTGATCTTCAACAGTACAAGAGCAGCTTTATACAGCTATCATATATATGTGCTTACCTTTGTCCTCATCCTATGAGCAGGGATACAGTTTTGTGGACTAGAGAAAGAAAATGCTTTGGGTCAGCCAAAATGGATTAAAATGCTGGCACTTTCCTCTCTTAGCAGTATAACTAATTCTCCCTGAGCTCGCTCTCAGAAGTTCTGTTTTTCTTTTCTATAATGGAGATAATTAAATCGGCCTCACAGGGATATTGTGAGGTTTAAATTAATACTTTTGTGCTGTGCTCATGCTGTGGAGCTGTCCTGGAAATATTGGAGCAGCCTACGCTTTGTCAAGCTGAGAAACTTCTTTTATGGATCAAGACTTAGTGAGAAAAAAACACAATTTATTCTCCAAAGTCTTCCAGCCCTCACTGTTCCTATAGCCTCCATCATTCTGCCCAGGGAACAGTGAAAGCTCTCACTTAACACTTACCTGTGGCAATGGGGTTTAATATATGTTTAAAATATGTTTCCCAACAGGAAACATTCTTAATATTCCTGGAACCTAATGCAGTGCTTGTTCAATATATGTTCAGTTAACAGTGCAGGGGTGCAGAGGCTCAAGTACTTCAGCCATCTTCCGCTGCTGTCCCAGGTGCATTAGCAGGGAGCTAGATGGGAAGTGGAGCAGTGCCCGTATGGGACTTGAACCAGTGCCCATATAGGTTGCTGGCACTCTAGGTGGTGACTAAACCTGCTATACCACAGAACCAGCAGTGCCCATATGGGATGCCTGTGCCAAAGGCAGAGGCTTAACCTACTACACCACAGTGTCTGACCCCATGCCTACTTTTGAAGTCACTTTCCTTGGAAAATACCCATGCCTTTTCTATGCCATCAGTGTCCTAGAAGTGTAGCTACTGCATGTCTATGCTTTCTTGTTAGACACAGACTTCAAAAGTAGGCATGGTTTTTGTTTCTTGTCCTAGTGTTATTGTTGATTGGGCTTCCTTTGTTTCTATCTATAGGATCTCAATGAAAGGATTGATGACCACTCTCATGGAACAGTACTTCCTTGAAGATCATTATTTGCAACTGCTAGAGGAATAACAGAAATTCGCATAAATTTCCTCAACAATTTTATAGGTAAACAAAATCTAGTGATGAAGATCACGTGTGTGTCCAGTAGAAATTTTTTCAGAATATCCCACCTACACCTAGTGCCCCAACTCGTCTTTCTGTGGTTTGTTTTTTTTTTTTTTTTTACATTGCAGTCTTTTCAACTTCTTCCTTTTTCTTTAATGTAAAGGAAACAGATTTCATGCATCCCATAGGTGCAGTTCCAAGAAAACAACCACATTTTCCTCCCTCCCTCTCTACCCCAAACCTCCTTCCTCTCTCCCTTCTCTTCCTTTTGTCAAGTATTTCAAACACATAATTATCATCCACTCTATTCACAGGTTTAATTCAGCAATAACCATAATATTCAACAAGTAAAAACTAGGAAGACCACAGTACCAAAGGAGTATAAATAATAGCTAAAAGCAATAATCATATCACAAAATGTCCAATTCATTCCTGTAAATTATTTGGTATTATATATTTACTGCTACATATCAGAGATAACATATGGTATTTGTCTTTTTGAGACTGGCCTGTTTCATTGAGCATATGGGTTCTAATTGCATCACTTCATTGCAAAAGACAGGAGTTGATGCTTCATGGATAAGTAGTATTCCATCTTATATATATGTAAATGTATATTACATTTTCTTTATCAAGTATTCAGTTGATTGAAATCTGGGTTGATTCCATATCTTATCTATTTTGAATTGAGCTGCAATAAACATCAGGGTACAGATAACCCTTTCATATGCAGATTTCATCTCCTTTGGGTAAATTCCCAGGAGTGTGATGGCTGGTTCATATGATAGATCTATTTTTAGATTTCTGAGGAATCTCCATACTGTCTTCCATAATGGTTGTACCAATTTTTGAGTTGCTGGGTTCATTTAGCTAGTGTTTTGTTGAGGATTTTTGCATCTATGTTCATCACTGATACTGGTCTATAGTTGTCTTTCATTGTGTATCTGTTTCTGGTTTTGGAATTAAGGTGATGCTGGCTTCACCAAAGAAATTTGAGAGGATTTCCTCCCTTTCAATTGTTTTGAATAGTTTGGGAAGAATTGGAGTTATTTCTTTAAAAGTTTGTTAAAATTCAGTGGTGTACCCATTCAGTCCTGGGTTTTCCTTTTTGGGAGGGACTTTATTACTGATCAAATCTCTGTCTTGGTTATTGGTCTATTTAAGTTCTCTATGTCTTCAAGACTCAATTTTGATAGATGTATGTCCAGAAATTTATCCATTTCTTCCAGAATTTCCAATTTGTCCCCATATAGCTATTTGTAGTAGTTGCTGATGACTTTACTTCTGTGGGATCCATTGTAACATCTCTTTTTTCATCTGTGATTTTCTTAATTTGGGTCTCCCCCACCCCCTTTTTTTAGTTAATTGTGTCAATGGTGTTTCAATTTTGTTTTTTTTTTTTAAATTCTTCATTGCACTGATCTTTTGTGGTTTTAGTTTCAATTTTGTTTTATATCTTCTCGTAATTTAATTATTTTCCCCTACTTGTTGTGGTTTCAGCTTTTTCTTGCTTTTCTACGTCCTTGAAATGCATTGTTAAATCATTTATTTGATGCCTTTCCAATTTATTGATTGCTACAAACTTCCCTCTTAATACTGCTTTTGCTGTATCCCATAAGATTTGATATGTTTTGTTGTCATCTTCATTTGTTTCCAGGAATCTTCTGATTTCCCTTTTCATTTCTTCTATGATCAACTGTTCTTTCAGGAGTGTGTTGTTCAGTCTCCATGTGTTTGCAGGAGCATGTTGTTCCGTCTCCATGTGTTTGCACATTTTCTTGAAATTCTTAAATTGTTAATTTCCAGATTGACTCCATTGTATATGTGGTATAATTTCATTTTTTTAATTTATTGAGATTTGATTTATGGCATGTGGTCTATCCTAGAGAAAGTTCCATGCACTGATAAAAAGAATGTGTATTCTGCAGCTATGGGATGAAATGTTCTGTAGATATCAATTATGTTCATTTTATCCATAGTGTAGATTAACTCTCTGCTGTTTCTTTATTGATTTTTTGTCCTTTTTAAGATTTATTTTATTTATTTAAAAGGTAGAATTTGAGAAGAAGTGACAGAGAAAAAGAGAGGCCTCCTATCTGCTGGTTCACTCCCCGAATTGTTGCAACAGCTGGGGCTGGGTCATGCCAAAGCAAAGAGCCAATTACTTTTTCCGGGTTACTCATGTGGGTGCAGGGGCCCAGGCACTTGGGCCATCATCTGTTCGTTTCCCAGGTGCATTAGCAGGGAGCTGGACTAGAAGTGTAGTAGCTGCGACTTGAACCAGTATCATATGAAATGCTGGCATTCTAGGTGGTGGCTTAACCTGCTACACCACAGCACCAGCCCCTTCATTGTTGATTTTCTAATTGATCTGTCCATTGATGAAAGTGGTGTTTAGAAGTCTATCATTACTATTGTATTGGACTCTATATGGTACTTTGGATCCATTAATATTTGCTTTAAACAGCCAGGTTCCCTGGCATTGATTGCATATCCATTTACTATGGTCACATTGTCCTGTTGAATTGATCCCTTAATCATTACATAATGCCCTTCTTGGTTCCACTGGTTCACTCCCTAATTGGCCACAATGGCTGGAGCTGTGCCTATCCAAAGTCAGGAATCAGGAGCTTCCTCCAGGTCTCCCACACGGACACAGGGGTCCAAGGACTTGGGCCATCTTCTACTGCCTTCCCAGGCCATAGCAGAGAGCTGGATTGGAAGTGGAGCAGCAGGGACTAGAACCAGTTCCCATATGGGACTGCAGTCAGCAGCTTTCTCGCTACAACACAGCACCAGTCCCTAAAATATTTCTGATAAGTCAGCTGTCAGTCTAATTAGAGATCCTCTGAAGTTAATCTGGCATTTCCTTTATGGATTTCAGAACCTTTTGTGTTTTACTGTTTAAAGTTTGACTAATATTTCATGGTGAAGATCTTCAGAGTTCCATGTTCTTCTTGTATTTGGATGTATATTTCTCCAAATTAATGAAGTTTGCTGCTGTTATTTCACTGAATAGGCTTTCTAATCCATTCTCTCTTTCCACACCTTTGGGAACTCCTAAGGTAGATATGTTTCATCATTTGATAGTATCCCATAAATCTCAAATGCTATTTTCAGTTTTTCTATTTTTTTCTTTTTTTCAGACAGAGATATTTCCAAGGATTTGTCTTCTAGCTCAGATATTCTTTCTTCCACCCCAAGTCTGTTGTTATGCCTTTAACTGTATTTTCTACTTAGCCCACTGAATTGTTCATTTATAATGCTTCAGTTTGATCTTTCTTCAATATGTCTATCTCTTGGCAAAATGCTTCATCTACGTCATATATGGATTTATATATCTTATGTGTTTGCTTCTCTGTATTTTTGAGTAACCTTATGGTCATCTTTTTGAATTCTTTAATAGACATTTCATCAATTTCTTCATCTTCACATTCTAATATTGAAGCATTATTGTGTTCCTTTTGATAGTCATACTGTCTTCCTTGTTCATATTCCTTGTGTTTCTGCATTTATGTGTAGACATTTGTGCAAACACTGTTTCTCTTCTCTGATTACTTTTAACTTTGATATATGCCGGTGTGGCTTAATGGAGTGTCTGCTCCTTCAGTGGATATCCAGAGGCATGTGCTGAGTGGAGTCAGGGTGCTTTGGTTAGTGCTCAAGTGCGGGCAAGGGTGCAAAGTGACACCCAAGTTGGGCATGGCAGATCTCCTCTATTGTCAGCTCAGGGGAGCATATGATCACATTGGCTGGTATGGTCACAGCCTCATCTCCTCTCTGCCAAGGTGATAAATGCCCAGGGTTAGCCTACAGTGGCTACCCACCACCACTACTATGAGGCGCATGAATCACACAAAGGATCTGTGTGGTCCTTAGTATGAGCACAGAACCCTCTGCAATGACTGACCCAAGGCACTCAGGAAACTCTGAGCCTCTGAAGTCAGACACAGTGATTTCTCAGAAACCCAGCTTCACTACACAACCTCTAGTAAAGTCATAAAATTCCCATAGTCATAGTCATAGTGCACAAAACTCCCAGCATCATCGGGAACAGGGGATTCACTCATAGAATTAATGTTAAGGGAACCTGCCCTGTCTACGGAGAGAGCACTTGACATTCTCTGAGCCAGTTGCCTGTCTTATTACTATCTTTGACTGTGTAGTTTGTGCCAGGTAAAAAGTGATCATTTAACCAGTTTTGTTGGCCTTAGGTGCTTCAGAACAACCTTTCACTTGTCTGCATTACAGAAACAATGCATCTAAAATATTCTTTCATTATAAGTTGCCAGCCTGGGCTTTTCTAGGTGATAGTCTGCAAGAATCAGATGACCTCAGAAAAGCTTTTATATGCTTGATGACTGTTGTGTGTGTGCTTTTTGCTTTCTTTTAGAGAAAATAATTAGCAAAAGTGATGATTTCTTTTAGATTATTGATACTTTCTTGCCATTTGAGTTCACAAAAAGGAGTCAATTTGAACAATAATGCAGCGATTTAGGTTAGACTCGGCTATTTTTTTCTTTGCAAGCATCTGTACTATAACACTGGCATTGAAGTACAACTTCAGGTCACAGTCACTTATTGAATTACATAAATTCCACAAGGAAAAAAATGAGCAATTTCTGATTTTATATCTGTTTTAAATTAGTAGAAGCTATTTGAAGTTATTTGAATGTATAATCTGTCTACATGAATATTTCCAAAAATGTTAAAAATTCTCAATATCCCTGTGAAGACTGCATAATAGAGGGGAGGAATCTGGCCCAACAATTATACTGCCAGATAAAAATGAGAGAAATAAACAAAATTAGCAAACCACTGGCTCACCTAACCAAAAACAAAAAAAAGGAGAGAAGAAGAAAACTACTAAAATCAGAGATAAAAAATGAGATGTCAGAACTGATGCCACATAAGCAAAAATATTCACCAGAAATTTTCACAAATAATAGTATATGCCAACCACCTAGAAAATCTAGAAGAAATGGGTAGATTTCTAGATACACAACCTAACAAAATTAAAGCTAGAAAACTTAAATAGATTAATAACCAAGATGGAGATTGAATCAGTAACAGACTCTCCCAACAAAGGAAAGCCCAGAACTAGATGACTTCACTGCTGAATTCTACCAAACTTTTAAGAAGAACTAATTCCAATTCTTTTCAAACTCTTCAAAATAATTGAAAGGGAGAGAATCCCCCAAAATCCTTCCATGAGACCAGCATCACCTTATTCCAAATCCAGAAAAATGAAACAAAGGGAACTGCAGACCAATATTCCTGATTAACATAGATACAAAAATCCTCAACAAAATTTTAGCTAATCAAAACAAAAACATCAAAAAAACCATCCATGTAGACTCAGTGGGATTTAGCCCTGATATGCAGAGACGGTTCAACATAAGAAAATCTATAATCATGATACATCAAATTAAAATTAACAAACTGAAGAATAAAATTAATATGATTACCTCAATAGATGCAGAGAAAGAATTTTATAAAATACAAAATTCTTTCATGGTAAAAACGTTAAGCAAATTGGATATAGAAGGAACATTCCTCAGCACAATCTAGACATGACAAACCCACAGCCAGCATCATACTGAATGGGGGAAAAGCTAGAAGAATTTCCACTAAGACATAGAACCAGACAAGGATGTTCATTCTCACCACTGCTATTCGATATATTTCTGGAAGTTTTAGCCACAGTTATTAGGCAAGAAAAAGAAGTCAAAGGGGTACAAATCATAAAGGAGGAAGAGAAATTATTGCTGTTTGCAGATGACATGATACTATACATGGGGGAACCAAAGGACTACACTAAGAGACTGTTGGAACATATAGGCGAGTTTGGCCAACTTGCTGGATATAAAATCAGCACACAAAAGTCACTAGCACTTGTATACACAGACAATGCCATAACTGAGAAAGAATTCAAAACATCAGTCCAAACCACAGTTGCTTTGAAAAACAAACAAAAAAAAAAACATAAGTGACTGGATAAATTTAAGCAAGGATGTGAAAAATCTCTACAATAAAAATTACAAAACTTTAAAGGAAGAAACAGAAAATGACACAAAAGTGGAAAAATCTTCCATGTGTGTTGATCAGAAGAATTAATGTTATCAAAATATTTATACTGCCCAAAGCAATTTACCAATTCACTGAGATCCCACTCAAAAGACCAAGGACATTCTTCTCTCAGATCTATAAAAAATACTCTAAAATCCATACAGAAACACAAGACTCTGAAAAACTAAAGCAATGTTAAACAATAAAAACAAAGTTGGAAGCATCAGAATGCCAGGTTTCAAGACACACTGCAGGGCACTTATAAACAAAATAGCCTGGTACTCAACCAAAAATACACATAAAGGCCAATGGAACAGAATAGAAACCCCAGAAATTATTAAATGCATCTACAACCAGCTAATATTTGACAAAGGAACTAAAATCAATCCTAGGAGAAAGGACAGTCTCTTCAACAAATGGTGTTGGGAAAATTGGATTTTCCCATGCAGGAACATGAAGCAAGGCACTACCTTATAAATTATATAGAAATCAACAAACAATGGATCAAGGATCTATATCAATGGCCTGATATTATCAAATTACTCAGGAAAACACAGGGGAAAGACTGCAAGACAATGGCCCAGGCAAAGAGTTTTTGGAAAAATCCTCAGAGGCACAGGAAGTAAAATAAAAAATATAAATGGGATTACACCAAGGTAAGAAGCTTCTGTACCACAAAGGAAACACTAAACAGAGTGAACATGCAACTGACAAAATGGGAGAAAATATTTGCAAACTATGCATCTGATAAAGGAAAAAAAAATAAGGAGCTCAAGAATCTCAAACTCAGTTCAATGGGCAAAGCATAATAACTGTAATTTTTCAAAAGAGGAAATATAAATGCCTACAGACACATGAAAAAATTCTCAGGATCACTAGCCATCAAGGAAATGCAAATCAAAACCACAACGAGGTTTCACCTCACTCCAATTAAAATTGCTATAAGCATATGAAACAATTATCTGTACCTCCATATTTATAGCAGCTCAATTCACAATAGCTAAAATATGGAATCAACCCATGAGATTCTATGATGATTGTTTACAGCCCTTGTCTCTACTGTTGAGGAACAGTGTTTTTTTTTTCTTCACACTATTTGTTGAACTCTATACTTAGTGTAGCGTTAACCTTATGATTATAAAGTAAACTGAAAATAGATCTTTGTAAAAATTAAGAATGGGGGGTGTGGTAGTGCTGTGGTGTAACAGGTTAAAGACCCAGTCTACAGTGCTGGCATTCCACAGGGGCACCAGTTCTAATCCTGGCTGCTCTGCTTCTGATACAGCTCTCTTTTATGGCCTGGGAAAGTAGTAGAATATGGTCAAACTCCTTGGGTCCCTGCACCCATATGGAAGAAGCTCCTAGCTCCTGGCTTCAGATAAGTTCAGCTCTGGCTGTTGCAGTCATTTGGGGGAATGAACCAACTGAATGGAAGACTTCTCGCTCTCTCTCTCTCTCTGTAACTCCCCTGTCTTTCAAAATAAATAAAAATAATTCTTTAAAAAATTAAGAGTGGGAATAGGAGAGGGATGAGGAAGAAGGGTGGCACATGGGCAGAAGGGAGGGTAGGGCAGGAAGTATCATTATGTTCCTGAATCTGTACATAAGAAATACAAAAACTAGTGTACCTCAAATAATTTTTTAAAAAGTATGGATATCATCTAAAACTTAAAAAATAACAAATGCTGTTGAGTATGTGAAGAAAAAGCTACCCAATACACTGTTGGTGGTACTATAAACTAGCACAATTATGGAAGATAGTATGGGGAGTCCCTAAAATTCTGAAAACAGAGCTACCATACTACCCAGCCATCCCACTCCAAAGGAAATGAAATCAGCATATGAAAGGTTTATCTGTAGTCCCATGTTTATTGCAGCTCAACTCACAGTAGCTAAGATATGGAATCAACTCTGAATTCCATCAACTGATGACTGGATAAAGAAAATGTGGCATATATACACAGGATGCAGTATTGCTCATCCATAAAAATAATGAAATCCTATCCTATGCAACAAAATGGGTACAATTGGAGAAGACAATTATGCTTAGTGAAATAAGTCAGATCAAAAATGACAAATATGTTTTTTCTGATTTCTAGTTAGCTATTATTTAGATTACAAGAAAAAAATCCTGAATGTGTAAGGGTGAAGTTGACATCTTTTGATTTGATTAGCATTTATAGCCCTTGGCTATATTCCTGTGGAACAGCAATCTCTTTACTTTTTACTTGTTGAATACAACATTTAGTGCAGTAAGCCTATGATTATAAAGTAAATTGGAAATATACTATCGCAAAAATTAAAAGAGAAAAAAGGAAGGAAGGAGGGGGGATAAGAGAGATATCCTTATGTTATTAGAATTGCATCTTTGAAATACATGAAATCTGTTCTCTTTATCTCAATAAAAATATATTTAAAAAAATAACCTTATGTCACATCAGAATACATGAGTTCAATTCCTTGGCTCTAAGATGGACATTTGGACATAACTGAGTAGACATTTTACCAGATTATTTCAATGCATTTATTCTTTAAAACAGTAGTTTTTTTTTCCTAGAGAAAAAAGGTAGTCAAGGAGTTAAATAAAAATCTGCCTGCAAAAGTTTCATCACAGAGTTGTTTGTATACTGCTGAAAAATTGGAGACAACCTAAATATACCACAGAAGACTATTTTAAAAATTTATGGTATATATATTTCATGGAACACTGCAAAAACCCATATTGTAAAGAATATTTTGTGACATAGGAAAATATTTATAATGTGATTATTCATGCTCTTTATTGTGCTTTGCTTATTTTGAAATTTTCTAAAATGATTATGTATGGGTACATAGCTTTTTCATATTCAAAAAATGAATAAGAAATAGCATTACTTTATAAACATAAATTTAAAGAAATAAATAAGTTTCATCTAGAATCTCATCACCCTGGATTATCACATTACTTTTAAAAGTATATTGTTTTATATTTTGTTGTCAATTTTTAATAAAAAACATATACAGCATATGAAATGTTTTGTTATTTGACTCTTACCTTACCAACTGAGAGATGTGAGCCAATTTATTTTTTGCCCTCCACATACTACCATAAATTTTATTTAGATAGTCAGAAATCCATCTCATAGTCAAGAAAAATAAACACATGATTTTTATAGCCACAAAAGTAATTTCTAGCAATGGGACCACAGAAAACACATTTAAAATTCTGACTTGCTGATCTGAAAAAGCTATTATTTAGGCTCAACATTGAATCTTTGGAAAATATTCACTAATAGAGTTATGTTCACTATTTCTCTCTATGCTCCCTGTAGTGATAAACAATTATTGGGTATAGGAAGGTTATAGAAGTTAGCAGTGAAAAGTAAACAATACTTCCCATCACCCAGAATTCTGACTCTAAATAAATTGTCATAGAAATTGAAAGTAGGTGTTAATTTTCAGAATAGGACAGATCTGTATCCCAGGTTCTGATGGATCCATTACAGGTGTTTCACCTATGTCCTTAAGCTCCCAGGGGGACAACAGAGATCCTAAGAGGGCTATAAGGGGCACTGAGACTGAAGATCATCCTAATTAAGTCCCTGACTTCTCCAACAGGAGCAGATGGAAGAGGTAAATGTTTTTGATGGTGTCTGATATTATTGGATCTGAAATCCAATGTCCTAGACCTGGAAGGGAGTTGCAGTTTTGAGGAGGAGATACTACACTGGAGAGCTGCTTGGTTTTGGCTGCCCTGTGACTAGAAAAGAAAAGAAGAACAAAAAAGATGATGCTATCTCTGTCACATGATCATGTTCCAGGATCAGACAGAACTGTGCTGCATGCCATAGAATGCTGATGATAACAGACCAAAGAGCAAAGCTAACATCATCACTATGACTTGTAAAACATGGCAAGAAGCCTAGACTGCAGGGAAAGAAGCTTCTGAACTGACTGTATCTAAACCAAAATGACTGTACCCAAATTGGCCTGAGATAATATTTTCTGCCAAAATGTAGAATGAGACTCAAAATAGGAACTGCGTTAATGAAAAATGAAAATCAGTTGAGTCCATATCTCGATGGTAGACTAATATACTCACACTTATTATCCCTCTCATTGTGAACATATTTCTGTGCAAAAAATGTACATGCAATCATCAGAAACTTATACCATCTCAGTCAATCTTAGTGAGAGAACACATATAGCTCAACTGAGTTCAAAAGGCGTTAAAAGGCAATTTAATGTTATACACTAAATGTCCATGAATGGTATAATAATATATATGAAAATGAAAACACAAAATGAACATGAGGAAATGTGAAATATACATAATTTGAAACTGCAGAATAGTCCTTTCTACATAAATACTATGCATATCATAAAAGAATGACATTTAATTACATGAAATTAAAACATTTAGGGAAAAATTCCCTTAAAAAGACCAAAAACAAAATAGTAATCAGAGAAAATACTAGCATTTGCAATCACTTTCACAGAAAATTACTAATTTTCTTAAAAATATAAAAACTACTGGAAATAAGAAAAAGACTAATAACCTCATAGACTAGCAGCCGTGACCAGACTAACAGGACATGAATCTATACATAAAAATGAAAGAAAAGTTCAAAGAAATGCACAACCAATTTGTAATTCTTAAAACATTTTTCACTATTTATATTGATTAAAAACAAATGATAGAATATTGTGTTGAAAGTAGAATCAGGCATTTTGTCATGTTGCAAGTGAGAAAGTTATTTCATGCAAAATTTTGAACATTTGAAATACTTATCAACATTTAAAATCCATATAACTTCACAAATAGGAGTTGTACATAAATGAAATCTTATTAGTGATTAGTATATTCAGAAAGCAGACATTGTTATATTATTTACAATGGAAATGATTACAAATAGCCCACTTTTTAATTGATAAGACCTGGACAAATACATTGTATCTAAACAATGTAATAAGGCAGTTCTATTTAAACAGACACAGAATTATTCCAGATAGATTTTTTTTTATTTTTTAGACAGGCAGAGTCGACAGTGAGAGAGAGAGACAGAGAGAAAGGTCTACCTTTGCCGTTGGTTCACCCTCCAATGGCCACCGTGGTTGGCGCGCTGCAGCCAGCGCACTGCGCTGATCCGATGGCAGGAGCCAGGTACTAATCCTGGTCTCCCATGGGGTGCAGGGCCCAAGGACTTGGGCCATCCTCCACTGCACTCCCTGGCCACAGCAGAGAGCTGGCCTGGAAGAGGGGCAACCAGGACAGAATCCGGTGCCCCGACCGGGACTAGAACCTGGTGTGCCGGCGCCGCAAGGTGGAGGATTAGCCTAGTGAGCTGCGGCGCCGGCCCCAGATAGATATTTTTAAGTGAAAATAAAAGCAAGATTGAACCATGTGTGTAGTCAGCATGATTATTACCATTCTGAAAACAATACCAGGAGATACACATTACTCATCTATGAGTATGTGCATACCATTCTTGAACCATATACAAGAGATTGATTACTAACTACAGTATCTCTGGGGGGGTAGGTGAAAAACTTAGAGACATTAATTGATAGGGGAGAAACTTCTTTTCCATTATGTAAAAGGCCTTCAAAAAGTTCATACATGCATTATTAGAAAATTATGCAGGAATTTCAAAAATTGGTTTCCCCCAAAATGAACTTATTCGTAAACTCCAGGAAAGGAGAGGAGGGGAGAGGAGAGGAAATGGAAAAGGAAAAGAAAAAGGTGAAAGAAAAATAGCTCAATATAAATACAAAGAGGCAACTTTGCACAACACCACCTAAACATTGTCTTCAAGGGATTGTCTCACTGAGGCCCTTCCTGTAAGCAACTAGAAAAGCTCAGTTTTATCCCAAACCCCAGCCTGCTTTAAGACTTTTCATTGACTCTGTTATGGGCTCATTTTGTCTCTCCTCCCCATCTTCCCTCATCCTTCCTTCCTGACTGTCAGACATATTAGAGAGTATTTCAAAAAGCTTGCAGAAAATGGAATTAAAAGATAACTTTCTTGGTGCAAACAAGTTTTGAATGCCATGCATACATTTCCATAATATGGGTTTTCCATTAACTTTCTAAAGATCTTTCTTCCAAACAAACTTATTTTTCTTTTTCTTTTTCTTTCTTTTTTTTTTTTTTTTTTTTTTTTTGACAGGCAGAGTGGATAGTGAGAGAGAGAGACAGAGAGAAAGGTCTTCCTTTACCGTTGGTTCACCCTCCAATGGCCGCCGCGCACCACGCTGATCCGAAGCCAGGAGCCAGGTGCTTCTCCTGGTCTCCCATGCGGGTGCAGGACCCAAGCACTTGGGCCATCCTCCACTGCACTCCCGGGCCACAGCAGAGAGCTGGACTGCAAGAGGGGCAACAGGGACAGAATCCAGCACCCCGACCGGGACTAGAACCCAGTGTGCCGGCGCCACAGGCAGAGGATTAGCCTATTGAACTGCGGTGCCGGCCCCAAACTTATTTTTCAATTCCATTTTCCATTTTGGCATCTTATATCCAGAACCTTAGGAGGTGATCTTATTTGTTAAAGGGAAAGGTTTTTACAAGTTAATGAAGTTAAAATGGCATCATTAGGGTGGACCCCAATCTGGCATGACTGCTGTTCTTATAAAAGGGAAATCCGGGCACACATAGAGAGTGAAAATGATGTGAAGAGACACAGAGAGAAGACAGTGATCTTTACGTGGAGAGAGAGGGAGGGAAAGAGAGAGAGGGAGAGAAATAAAGAGGCCATATCCTCCCTAGTTTGTCATCTTGTGGAATAGTAGTCCCAGGAAACTAACACAGTGATCTACCCTATTCTTTCCCCCTTCCCAAACTTACTTCCCTTTTCCAAAAGTAGTATCCACAGGCTTATGGAGTATAAATTATTCCAATTCCCTTTCTTTACTCCATGTAATAGCATAGTTTTTCCTGTTCTGAACAAAACAAAATAAGAAAAAGCCCAATTCTGGCAGTTTCTCCAAAACCAAAGGATTCTTCCTCCCAAGAAGGCAGTGATGAAGCAGGTAGACTTAGAGTACTTCTATTCATTTATGTTTGTCCTGGTTAAATAAAGCTATCATCCTTGCAGTGGCCACAGGGCATTCTACCGTAAGCTATCCAATAATTTACCTAATCATAGTCTATATCATCAGATGTGAATTTCGTTTTCCAGTTTCCACAACTGGATAAATTCCTTAGAGGTGGTCTTTATGACTCAGAAGGTAGTCACGTCTTGAATTATTTGAAAATATTCTCACATAGCCCTCTGGAAAACATGACAATTTTAAGCTTGTTTTTAGTTTTAATAATCAGAAAAAGCATTAATGATATTCTAGTCATGCTCTATTATTTAAAGTGTAAAACATAGGCCCACAAACTTTCTGTAAAGTGTGAGAAAGTGAATACTTTCAGCCTCTTGCAGTTCTGCTACTGTAGTCCAAAACCGGCCATGAACAGTATTGTAATTGAATGATCATGGCTAGCTTTCAGGAAAATCTGACTTTGGATATTGAACTTGAATTTCAAATAATCGTCACCCATCACAAAATATTATTCCACTTTTGATTTTCTCAGTTTTTTTTTTTAAGGTCGAAGTCATAGTTCACAGTCAATATAAAAACAGGTGGCAGTCAGGATGTAATCCACAGGCTTTAATTTGCCAATCCATGGTGTAGAATTTAGTGCTTTGAGAACCCTTTTTTGACAGGCAGAGTTAGTTAGACAGTGAGAGAGAGACAAAGAGAAAGGTCTTCCTTTTCCATTGGTTCACCCCACAAATGGCAGCCACGGCCTGTGCGCTGTGCCAATCCGAAGCCAGGAGCCAGGTGCTTCCTCCTGGTCTCCCATGCGAGTGCAGGGCCCAAGCACTTGGGTCATCCTCCACTGCCCTCCTGGGCCACAGCAGAGAGCTGGACTGGAAGAGGAGCAATTGGACAGAATCCAGTGCCCTGACCAGGACTAGCACCTGGGGTACCAGTGCTGCAGGCAGAGGATTAGCCAAGTGAGCTACGGTGCTGGCCTGAGAAGCCATTTTCCAATCTAGTACAAAATTCCTCCTTAAGAAGAAACTTCAACTTGCCTGAAGGCTCACATGTCTCTTGCCTATTCCCCAGTATTAAGACTAACGGGCACCCCACTTCTTAGAATAGCCACAAGGTGAGTTTATGTGACTGCACATTAATTGCTGTCAGTGTAAGTGCAAATTACAGTTGAACACATTATCGAAAGATTTAAAGACTATCTATGCCTCTAATTTCTCATAAAATTTCCCATGATTTAGGCAAGACCATTGGCTTTATGTTTAGAATCAAAATGCATTGCACTCCTTTCTTTCCTTCCCTACTGCCTTCTCTCTATTTAGATGTATAAGATGGAACTTCTGAAAGCTTTCAGAAAATAAATGAAAAGATGAATTTATTTTGGTGCAAGTTTTTGAAATCCCTGCATAATTTTCATAGTACACATTTTCCATGAAATTTAACATTTTTGCAACAAAATGAATGTTTTTATACTATTTTCCACAAACTTTTTAAAGTAGCCCATGCATCTACTCACCCCACAGAATTCCTCTAGAGTACACAGGCTTTTGCAAGATGCAGTAGGCTTATTTTGAGCATGAAAGAAACTGCCATTAATCTATCAATCTGGTACTGAAGAACTATTGTTGAGGATATTGTTGACCATGCAACAATGCATTCTTTGTATGATCTTTGTCTCAGAGAAACAATTAGACCTCTGCTATTTTTAGCATTTTTTTGCTGCATAAACTTACCAAGTCTCTTTCTTACCTCCTGACTCTATTTTCTTATTAACTCACCTTCTTTATGTGCATTGAAATTTTTTATTACATGAATTTTATGTCACTTTGTAAGATTTGCCTTCTCTTTTCTTTCTTTCTTTTTTTTTTTTTTGATCCTTATATAGGTGCTATTCATGTGTCCAAACTTAAAAATGGGGGTGGGAAGTACCATGCAGACTTGTTGAAAGCCCAGTTGTGACAAGGGTGAAAGGAGGATGGCCCTAAAGCAGGGAGATGATCTTTCTGCTTTTTCTTAGAATTGCCTTTGAGTCTCCAGCCATTGCCAATAAAATCAGATCTATCTTGCACATCTTTTGTGTAATGACTGCATGTGCCATGCTGCCCTGCAAGCCTGGATAGTGATCCCTCAAGGGTCTGCAGACCCTCAGGCTGGAAGTTCTCTGTGCACACTGGGTCAAAGCACAGGAAGGAGCAGGGGCCAGAGAGCCTGCCCTAGGGGTTTATTTGCAAGTTGTCGGGAGTGACAGCAAAGAGCTGGGCTGCTTGATGAATCCAACGAACAGAAAAATCTGTCAAAACACGCAGAACGCTCATTGCAGGGATCGTGGAAACATTGCCTATTTGTTTGGAGCACATTTAATTATTTTTAAACATATGCAGTCTGTAGTTCAGTGAACATGTCAGGGATAATAGAGGAAGAAAAGCAAATTGGGGGAAGGCGGTGCTGGTCCTGGAGCGACTCCTCTTCGCAGCTGGCTGGTGCGAGAAGCAGTCGATTCCCTCCAAAGTGTGGCACCCTGTCTGTCACCTAATGAAACGCAGTGGGGGGATTAATGTCATTAGCACGGGGCCGGCATGCTGTGTAGTAAACAGATATACATCCTCGCTCATTTGGGGGAGTACTTCTCAGCTCCAACCCACTGGCCTGCAAAGGTCACTCACAGCCATCTATTAGTTAAATGGGAAGAAATGATGTCCATTGAGCCTTGTGGTTGGTTTTAGTGAGAGAAGTCGCTGGGGATTCTGGCACCTACCCTAACCCCTCCCTCCTCCCTTTTCACTCAACCTAATTGGAGCTTAGATTTCTTCTTTGTGGGGAACCTGAGGTAACTAGAGAAGATAAAAGCCCTACAAGCAAATGCTTTACAGAAGAAAAAAATTGTTTTATTTTGATAACCAACTTTACTGTGGAGCATGGAAAAAAACTTAGGGCATTGCTGCTTGGATATCATGACCATCTCTCTTCTGTTCTGAACCAAGAGCTGTTTCCACATATGCACACAGGCAAAGCTGAAGGCCCAGAAATGCTGGTGTTCACTTTTCCCTAATCCACAGGAATGTGAACAGCAAATAGCTATGAGGGACTAAAAAATAATTTTTTGTATTCTTAGGAAACATAAAACCCTAATCTTAAAGTAATAGTCAAAACGGTTGGAAGGCGGAAAAATAACAGAAAAAAGTTAAGAGGAAGAATAGGCACTTCCCCAGGGTGGGGATGAGAAATGCACAGCCACAAACAGAAAACTTCAATTCAGTGGAACAATATCCAGAAGCCTCAAAATAGAACCTGGGGGAATCTAGAGAGCAACAGAAGAAAAAGAAAAGGAAGAAATAACAACCAACAAAAACGGGAGGATTGTTTGAGGGAAATGTGGTAGAGAAAATTTAGAGTTGACCGAATATAACACAAACAGTTGATAAAGCAAAGAGAAACATAAGTGTTGCCTTGTAAAAATTTGCCTTCTTTCTTTATCTAAGCATAGCACTCTACCAAAAGCTTTGTGCTATGTTCTGGTGTTTTTGAGTGATATGATGTACTGTGACAATAGATACTATTATCAAACAAACTATATAAATGAAAAATAAAGGAAGAAGAAATTCAGAATGATTTTTATTTGTTATGTCACAAATGCGATTTGGCGATCTCTTCCACAACCCCCTGTATTCCTGAGACTCGTGTCCCATGAAGAACACTGTGGCAGAGTTAATATTTCTTGCTAACAATGAGTCAATAAGGGAGAAGAGATGTGGTGGACAGGAAGAGTTTACCATCATAAACAACACAAGCAAGGGAGCAAAAAACAGAAATAGCCTAAGAAGGAACAAGGACAAATTTAAATAGTTCTAACTGGAAAATGATTGTGTTCAATCTCTAGACTCACAGCTTTGGAGTAGCAATGAAGTAAGAACTTGATGCTAATGTTTGCTGTCTGCACCGGTCAACAGGTCAGGACAGAGCCTCAGACCCTTCTCCTAGAACCGATCCATCAAGCAGGAAGAGAGTGCTCTGGTGCCTCTGGCTGCTCAGGAGGCCAGGTGTGTAAGCCCAACCCTTTATACCATGGAGGCCTCACATTGTCCCGAGGAACATGGTGATCCCAGTGAAGAGATTGCTGTGCTGCCTGATCAGCTGCTTCCTTGTCCACCTAAAGTCACTGATTTTTGTACTCCTCACCAGGCCAGAGTTGACTCTCTCTTGATGCAAATAGAGAGGACCCCTGTTGTTCTTAATGATTGGATTTAGGCTCTGGGGCCAGGCTTGGGGAAGCTGGTCCTGGCTTATCTCTCCCTGGCTCTACTCCTTTGAATCCAGGTTTCAATGCAGTCCCCTTCCCTCTGGTTCCTTTCTCTTTTATCAAGACACTCATGCCCACAGATGCTTGGATTTGTAGTAGGATAACGGAGGGGCAGAGCCAGACGAACCCTGTCTAGGGATGGTCCTAATTCTGTCCCCCAGAATTTTGTTTACCAAAACTTATTTTTAAAATTTAAATTTAATATGACTTAATATATTGTAGTAAAACTCATGCTTGTGAACAAGAGGGCTAACTAATGAAACCAGGCATTGTTGATGCTCTTTCAGATGTAACTGTGTCAGATACAGAAGGGATCTCCTCCACATTTCATGTATTTTTTTTCCCCACAGGCAGAGTGGACAGTGAGAGAGAGACAGAGAGAAAGGTCTTCCTTTTGCCATTGGTTCACGCTCCAATGGCCGCCGCGGCCAGCGCACTGCGGCTGGTGCACCGCGCTGATCCGAAGGCAGGAGCCAGGTGCTTCTCCTGGTCTCCCATGCGGGTGCAGGGCCCAAGCACTTGGGCCATCCTCCACTGCACTCCCGGGCCATAGCAGAGAGCTGGCCTGGAAGCTCCACATTTAATTATAGGGAAATCCTGGATTCCCTGCTCCCATATAATTGATTGGCTACTGATAATGAGCTTTTTTTCTTCTTCCTCTCTCTTCTTCCCCCTGCATCTTCCTCTTCCTTCTGTTCTTCCCCTTCCTCCTCCTCCTCCTCCTCCTCTTCTTTCTTCTTCTATATGTAAAAATATCTTAGATGACTCCATCTTGCCTGGCCAAATCTAGAATTCTCATAGCTAATAAAAAAAAAAAAACCTTTCCAACTGGGGCCATGTTTTTATCTCTGGTGTCCAATGACTATATAAAGGATAAGAACGAAGCCAGAGTGATTTATATGTGTCATTAGAAACAATGTGCTTTAAGGTTTTATAAACATGTACAGTATGGGACATATTAGATATAACATTTGGATAACACAAAACACATAGCAACCTTGCACAGTTATAAATTTGATCCAGAGAGAGAGAGTCAAGGTATTTTTCCATTCCTTTCTTTGCTTGCCATGGGGCCTTCAGGATAAGGAAGAGTATAGTGGTCTGGGGCCCTGGCTTGATTTCAGAATAGGCAATGGGAGCCTGTGTCTTTCCTTTGGACGTTTTTGCACTAGAATCATCTGGAAGACTCATTAACATAAATATGAATGCACAAATTCCACCTCCAGAAATTCCAATTCAGTAGTTTGTGCTGAAGCCTAAGACTGCATTTTAATAAGTGCCCCCTCCAATCTCAAGGCAGGGATTTTATAAGGTAGGGATCATATTATTTGAAATATTTATTCTATCTTATAGTGACAGCCTGGGAAATAACTTATCAGGAAGGCAAGAGGTGTAACAGTATGCATGAGGAGATCTAGTCCCCTTCGCTAAAGGCATAATAATCACTTTAGGACAACTAGGGTCACCCTGATGATATTGTCCTGTTTATATTACAGAGGATTATCTAGTCTCACTCCCTCCAACAGTCTGTCTATAGCTTCTACCAAGTGGCCATACATAATTGCAGAGAATTTGGAAGTTATTCCACTTAATTCCTCATATTAAGGATTAGGACTAGAACAAAACGTGTGTGGTTCACGTGGCCATATGTGTATGATTATAGTTATATGTGCAACTTATAGACATGAGGCCTTGAGCAAGAAAGGACATCTTTCTTTTAAAAAGTGGCTTAGTGGGTGGTGCTTTGTAAGTAGCATAACACACACAAGCACATACATGCACACACACATGCAGAGCAAGATGTACTGTTTGGTACTTAATGGTTTGGACTCATACCAAAGGCAAACCACTTGAGAAAAACCTTGCCAATTCAAGGACTGCATAAGGTGACAGAATCCCCTCTATGAAACGTAAATTTCCCTCTCACTGCCCAGCTGGCCAATTGTTCCAATCCAGTAAATCGCAGATTCAACAAACACATTTAGAGAAGAGGAGGAGATGAGTAACACCAAGCTGTGCCGATAAGAAGGCCAGGGCTGAGTCTTTGAATTTGTGCACAATGGAATAAATACCTTTTATTCACTCGCCCCACTAAGCAAACAACACTAGGAAAATCATTTTCCAATTAGTCAGCAGGTTTCAGCATCATTACCTTTGAGATCAGATTTGCTACCATTCAAAAATGCATCAGAGACAGTGTAGGAAGAGTTAAGCATCATTCCTGGCATGTGAAGTCTGGGAGGAGGTGAAATTAGATTAGCTGCAGGAAAATGGGAGGGTTTACATTACCAGAGGGGCTCTACCTGGCTCCAGGCTTAACAGTGAACAGCGCTTTCAGCATATGGCATTACAATGGATTAGTGATCAAGTACTATTAATCCTAATAGATCGTCTTTTGAACCTCAGTGGCTTGTTAGGTGAGAAAAAAATTGTCTGTCCCCAAAGTGTCAGGTGAAACTCTCGTTTGAGGTAAGACTACCATGTGGAGATGGGTCTCCATCTGGTGGCTTCCTTTTGTGAAACTCCACCAGAAGGTGTTTTAATGAGGCTTTTATAGCAGGCACCACCTGCCACTAATCTTCCCCTCTAAAAAGGTGTAATTGAGGGTTGGTTTTACAGTATGGCTCATATCCTAACCTGGGGAATTCATCAAGAAATGCAAATCTGGGTGGGATGGTATAATCATGAAATGCCATTTTGGCTTTTGGTTTAGACTGAAGTGGTTATAGAAATTTGTGGTTGGCTAATTACAACCAGCTATATAGTAGCTTCCCCTTTGAGTTAGATTAATACGTGTGTCATCTAAGAATTAAATAACCAAGTTGATGGTGACCATATGTCTTCATTCAATTCTTTGCACATGTAAAGAGTTGCAATGCTGCTAGTGCTTCACACAATTTAAAGGTTTCATTTACACTATTAAGGTTTAACTGGTTTGGATTTATCACACATTCATCCTAGTATGTGTTTCAGTTCTATGATGTATTATTTCAATGAGACATGAACAAATTACAAAATCACTGAGATGCTTTCATCTATGGGATTTAGGGAGTAGTCGTTTTTCTTTATTCCTTAATTGAAGACACAGATTATTGTCACACTGCTATCCTAGCCAATTGTTTAGTGGTAATCCTGCTCAGGATTGTGCTTTAATGCTAAGATCCTGCAGAAAGATGAGTACAATAGAGAAAATTTGATTTTTTAATTAAAAAAATGAACTCAGTCCTTACTATAGTTCAGCTTTTTTGTTATAAATTAAGAAATACTAATGGTAATATCAATAACACATTACAATGATACAGACCCTGTCTTGCAATAGAGCAATATCGTTTTGCTTTTTACTCCTGTGCTGCTCAGAAGAAAGTCATTTTCTTCGCCACTGCCACCTCAGAATATCATGTTAAGAAACAGCTTAGCTACATATAAATCAACAAAATAATATGTATGTTTGGGTAAGTCTCAATATTTGAATTTAATCTGTATTCTGTTTTGGATATCAAAGATATACATAACCCCTCTTTCGTTGACATTTGATTTCTTGTGTAATAAGAGTATTATAAATTATTCCCAAAATACTCCCAAATTTAAGCTCAGCATACAGTTTGAGTTTTCAATGGTGTTTATAAATGTAAAACATGATTGTTAAAGCAGGAGTCATAAACTGGTAACCCCAAGGCTAAATCTGACCTGTAGTGTTAGATGTGGGGATTTTTGTATTTTGGTCTGAACAAGCTTTGTGTTTCTTAATACAAATTGTAACCAATATGGACATGATATGCTCTTTCCTGTCTGCCAAGACCCTATTTATTCTCTAATCACACATCTAAGCACATTGACAAAACCTAACCCCAGACATACGATAATGAGGCTCATTTTCACATAAGTTTGTGAAAGGTGGTCCCATTACTGTAGAATCAGCCCCTGAACATATCTCCATGCAAGTGCTGAAGCCCTCAGGGATGGATCTGTGAGGAAGATGGCAGGCTCCCTACCCAATTAGCAGGATCACAGAAGACAAATCTGCCAGTTGTAGAACTAAATATTTTATAACCATTTTGCTTCCACATCCACAATATCCTTGGTGTACAACCAGGAACTGGAAACTGGAAGGGCGGGATAGGTAAGAGGAAAATAAAAATATATTACTTACAGTAGTCTCCTCTTAGGGAAAGGTTTTATGACCAGAATTTCAAAACATCTAATTGTAACCTCAACATTCCTGA
The DNA here is from genome assembly GCF_033115175.1 of Lepus europaeus. Classification (NCBI taxonomy): domain Eukaryota; kingdom Metazoa; phylum Chordata; class Mammalia; order Lagomorpha; family Leporidae; genus Lepus; species Lepus europaeus. The sequence continues at coordinate 61,415,665 of NC_084838.1, read as the reverse complement.
TGCCTTTCTCCAGAAAATTTTCAGTTCCCTTTGACATGCATCATTACAACTAATCCTGCCAAGGAAAAATAATGCTGGCTTCCATGTTTCCTTCACAAGAGGATGGACAATTATTTATTTTGGAAATTTAGCTTTGGACAAATGAGAGAAATTGGTTCATCCTTCCTCCCAAAAATCCATTGATGTTAATATAGGGGGAATTAGCCCCTGAACATGTTGGCATGCATGTGTTGAAGTCCTAGGGTATGGATCTGTAAGTAAGATGGCAGGCCCCCACCTACAGTGTGAAGCTTAGATGGCTGCAGGATGCACAGCCTAGCTCCTGGGACTGCTGGCTCTGTTCATACATTCCCTTAAACCTGGACCCAACTCCTCCAGGCCTCAGCTTCTTACTCTTTCCTTTAATCCCATCATCAGACCCAGCCTGAGGAATTCTCATGATGCAAGATGTTGTTGTTGTTTCCTCACTTAGTGCTACCATTAAGTCTCTTTTATTGTCGCTGGAGGCTCTTGACTATTAGAGTGCCCTGTCCACCCCCTATTTGCAGGGCATGCAGGCTCATCCTTCTACAACCTATAGCCCACACCTGTTCACTCCTCTCTCTCCAGTTTAAATTTCTAATCAACAACGACATACTTTTATTAAGAACTGTGTTGTGAAATATTTTTATGCACCCTGTGATTTGGGGCTTTTAAGCATAAAACCTTAATCCAAGGGAATGGTTGTTTGGATAAAAATTAATAGCAGCAGAGGGACTGCAATGGTATAAAAGGATGGTCTTAGAGTAGCCCCAAATTTTACCATGCTTTGCTACTACTTAAGACAGGTTTAGAGTAAAATATTTGATTCCTTATAGACAAATTTAGTCATTTTTAAAAGAATTATGAGAAGTGAATTGACCTTTAAAATGTACCATTTCAACGGTCTTTGTGAGGATGGAACAGTTTTCCAGGTGTGTTTTCTGGTACTTTTAGGACTTAAAAGTAGTCAGAATGGAGGGATATTGACTAAAACCTTGTGGTCCCATGCTTGCAAATATGAGCAGGTGAATAATCCCTTCTTTGGCCCAGAAGTCAAAGAAATTTCTTTAGTCTTTTCTTCCTCCTGCAATATCCTCCAGCATATTTATACTAGGTTGTCTTTTGGGTCACATTCACATACCCAGCTATCTTCAGTTCACTACTATTTGCCCCCATTCATTATGTCTTTATTTCGCTCTTCAGGATTCAGCTTCCCATCCTTCCTGTGATAGCCCCAGGAGCCTTGCAATGTGCCATTCTTCCCCTGGAGAATCCACCTGGAAATTAATTTTCCCCTCTCAGTCTTTCTAAACAAATCCCAAATATGAGGTTGGCTAACCTTGACATTTTATTGTTGCCTGGCATTTACCCTCTATCGTCCTCAGTATGTCACATATGTTTGTAATTGAGGCCAGGAAAGTTTTAAGAGAAAAGAAGAAGAAAGCAAAGAGGAGAGAGATGGGGAAGAGGAGCAGAGAACCAGAAAGGAGAACTACAAAAATAAAATCTTTGTTTTAGATAAATAATTTAGGTAATGACCCATCTCTCTAGAATCAGATAAAAATATAGGCAGCCAAAATGTTGGAGAATCTCAGTATAATCAAGAGAATTACTCACCCAAGACACAATAATAGATCTAGTGGATGTCTCTGAAAACAAGTTGGTAGCATCTGGCAAAGATTCACAGAAGCACTTATCTGGCTTGTGTGTCTGGAAGATTCCTGAACCAGCATGAAGGATTTTGATTCAGTAGACCTGCATCAAATTCCAGGAATCCTAGCTTCTAACAGCCATCCACAGTGATTTTGATATTATTCTCAAGGAAGAATATTTCAAAGTTGTGGGATATTTCATCAAAATTTTCTGTACGCTCGTTGGCCCTTTGAGAATCCTGACTGAGCAGTTTAAGATGAATGTGTATACAGAAAGAGAATCTTGCACAGAGAAATACTAAATTTTATTGATTTTTTAAAATTTAGAGAAAGGCTGTCTTGGACCAGTTGTGCTAAATAAAGCACACGTAAGCATTAAACAAAATGCAGGGAAGCATCCAGCTTCTGAAGCAGTTATTGTCCCCTCACCAAAAGAAGAGAAATGATTATAGGCAGCACAGGCCAGATATGTAATGTGGGTGTTAAGACGCTGTTTACAAAACCAATGTGGGAAGGCTGGAATTTCCAGGCTGAAAGCCATGTGTGTATACAGTTCCTCAGCTTGCATTCTAGAGAAACCCAAAGTTTGTTTGCTACAGGTGCAAATGTCACACTGCAGCAAAATTGGTACATTCCATGGCACCAAAGCTGAAACATTTCCCTGCCTTTCCTATACCACTTTCCTTTTCTGCTTGTGCCGCTTCATTTCAAAAGCATCTGATTCCAATAAACTATGACCATTTACAGCATTAGTGCCTAACACCCTCATGCCAGCTGACACCACCATAAAGTGTGAAACTAGCAAACAGCAGTTAAGTATCTTCAGATAATCATGATGAATAAGCTTGAGGCAACACCAGTTTGTTGTTGTTTCTAAATAGCCTCTTCTCGTATTTTTAGGGTGGAAGTGATGTTTATCATCATTGGATGATCTCATATATAAAGAACTTCAAATCAACTAAAGCAACATTATCCAAACATGGAAAGTAATGGTAGCATTACAGTCTTTGGGCAACAGAATGACTTGATTCAATAATTTTTGGCTGGGTCAACCAGAACTTGAAATTTACGTTTCTCTTTCTATCATATAAATAAGATTGCAGACAGATATGATCTACTACTGTATAAAATAAACTGCTTTTTTTTAACATTTGGATCTGTATATGCATTCATTATGGAGCTTATCTTTTATTTCTAAAGCTTGAAACTTGATGCAACAGTAACTATCAGCAACCCAGCCTGGCTGCTTATTTAGAAGAAGGTTTCCTTCTTACTTTAATCCATAGGACTTGCTATTTTGACAGTATTTGACTTCATCCCTGATTGATCTTGAACTGGCATGCATTAAAAGGCTCTACTCAAATGAGAAGTGCCATGGAAATAGGCATCTTTCATCTCTGGAAGCTAAAGAGCCCTGTGCCACATGGTGAGGTGGCAGTTTCTTTGATCAACCTTTCTTTGCTCAAGCCCAGATACTGAGTCACCCTACCAGGCATAGCAATACAATAGGCAGTCAGTATCCCAATGGAACCAATGCTAAGCAGTGATTGGGAATTTCCATCAGAGCATCTTAATCCACTAGCTTGAGTTGTCACCATGAGTTCCACTAGGCCCATTAAAATGACTTCAGGTCACCTCCACTGAGCCTTCCCATTCACTCCAAAACAATTATCCTAATCCCCTTAGCAGGCCCAATCCCTTAACACTTATGAAGTGCCCTCCTATGCAGGGTGCTGACATTTTCCAACAACACTAGCCTCTTTGAAATGCCAATCAAAAGTCCCTCTTGTTAAAATACACGACCCTCTCTGCAAGTATAAACAGACCTTCATACATCATCACCACCACCATCATTAAAAAGCACTTACAGAGCACCCACCTGTGTCTGATGCTGCGCTGCTGGGCCCAGAACATGCAAGTGCTGGAAGTGCTGACCTGAGGAAGGAGCAGTTACAGACCCGCCACTTCAAGGTTCTTCTGCTGCTTATTTAATGTAGACTCTGCCTAAGGGCATGGGCCTGCAGCAGACCATTTCTGGTGGCTGGGTAATTGCCCCAAGAGGATTAATTAGCTGCTTGACAGAGCAGATCATGGAACAGTAGTGTGTAACAAAGCTCACCATTAAAGTTTTACCAAAATACTACTTCCCAAAACTTTAGTTACTACTCATAAGTACTTGACTAATTGGTTCTGCATGGGCTGATTCACAAGGACCTTTCACAGTGTTTGCCTTTCTCCTACAAATTGTCACCATTTTGACTGTTCACCGCTAAGGGAGGTGAAGAGAGTCACTGATGGTTCAACTTTGGGCTGTTGGCCAGCAAGTCCAGATCATTCTACCACCTACCAGCCAGGAAACTTTGGGGAAGTCAATAAACTCTTTGGGCTTCAGTTTTCTCTAAGGTAAAATGAGAACCACAGCACATATCAAGGACTGTTTTGGAGGTTAAGTGAAAAAAAATGGGGTGAACATTTAATGCTTGGGACTCAGTGGTGTGAGAGAAAGCATGCTTAAATCTACCAGGAGGATTCATTAAGTCTAAGGAGACTTTTGAGAAGTGAAGCTGGGGAGGCCTTGCATTGCTGAGGAGCTTAGTGAGAAAGAAGTTCCACTAGAAGAAGTAAATGAGACAAAGGGGAGACATTTAAAGCAAGCAAAAATAAGGCAGGAAAGAACAAAGAATCACAATGCCTAAGACAAAAGAATTCATTAGAAGTAATAAAAGAGTGTGAAACATGAGAGAGAGAGAATACAGGATTAGTTCTACCATGTATCCATTTAATCCTCACCCATGTTCATTTATCAAGCCTTTACTCTTGTCTACACTATGCATGGCTAATTTACATAATTCCTGATGCAATAGCAAATATGATAAACTAGAAAGAATGACAGTGGAGATATGAATCAGGCTCTCACCTCCATAATTTCAAATCTTTCTTTAACCCCATTTAATCACTTTTAGTTGTTTCCTTTCTTTGGACCAAACAGAGACATATAAGAGATCTTCAAAAGTCATGGAAAATGCCTGTTAAGAAAAAATTGGGCCAATGTTTGGTTCACTGGCTGTAGTTGCCACTTTGGATGCTAACATCCCATAGCAGAGTACGAATTTCAAGTCCTGGCTATTTTGATTCCAATCTAGCTTCCTTCCGTGCACATTCCAGGAGGCAGAAGATGATGGCTAAAGTATTTGGAGTCTTGCCACCCATGTGGTAGACTTAGATGGAGTTCCAAGCTCATGGCTTTGGTCTGACCCAGCCTTGAATGTTGTGGGCATTTGGGCAGTGAATCAGCAAAGGGAAGATCAATCCCTATCTCTCTGTCTCTCTTCCCTTCAAAAAATAAAAATTTTAAAAAAGAGAAACTATGGATTTTGAAAGGTTGTTGGTACCAATATGAACTTCTAATGCCTTGTTATAACATGTCTGGACAGGTTCTATATTTAAATACTAATAAAGAGAAGAAATACCAGTTTGAAAACAGCCCCTATTGAAGAAATGTTGATAAAATTAAAGCAAGAACTGACATAAAATTTATGCTGAAGCTTGGATGGAAGAGTGATGATCACTGATATTTTACAAGAAGTTTATGAAGACAACACCAGAAAGAAATCTTCAATTTACAAATAGATCATTCATTTACAGAAAGGAAAACAGACCATGTTGAATACGAAGTCCACAGCAGCAGACCATGTACATCAATTTGCTAATAAAAAATTAATCTTGTTAGCACCTTAATTAAAGAGGACAAACAAGGAGCCAGTGTTGCAGCACAGTGAGTTGAGGCACCACTTGGAATTCTGCATCCCATGTCAGAATGTCATGAGTCCAAGCTGCTCTACTTTCCATCTAGTTTCCTACTATTGTGCTTTTGAGGCAATGGGGGATAGCCAAAGCTCTTGGGCCTCTGCAACCCATGCAGGAAACTTGGATGGAGTTCCTGGCTCTTGGCTTTGGCCAGACCAAGTCCCAACTATTGTACCATTTATGAAGCAGGTCAGCTCTCCCTCTTCCCTCTCCCCTCTCCCCTCTCCCTCTCCCTGTTCCTTTCTGTCTTTGCCTCTAATTCTAGCTTTCAAATAAATACATAAATAAATAGATAAATCTTCAAGAAAAAAAGTCCAATAGTTGACAGTAGAAACAGTAACCAATATCATCAATAAATATTTGAACAAGGAGGAATAGACAACCTGAAGCATGCCTTTGAAGAATTGTAATAGGAGATGAAATGTGGCTTTACCATTATCCTGAAGTCAAAGCACAATCAAAGCAATAGTTACCAAGAGGTGGAAACAGTACGGGAAAGCAAAGGAACCACTCAAGAGCAAAGGCCATAGAAACAGTTTTTGGGATATTCAAGGCATTTTCCTTGCTGACTTTCTGGAAGACAAAAGTTCAATATCAGCTGATTATTAGGAGAATACTTAGAGAAGGTTAGCCATATATAGTCAGCATAAAACTACCCAGGAATGCTTTTCCAGAATATCCTTCTCCACTATAAGAATATTTGATTATTTTTCTCATCAAGTGAAGGCAAGTAATTCAGAGTTTTGAAGGGAAATCAATGGGCTTCTACCTTAAAGTCCTGATTTGTCAGCTTCTGGCTTTTTTGTTTTATCCTCATCTGAATCCATTTTTCTTCCATTAATACAGTAAAAAGACTCCACTGAAATGGTTAAATTACCAGGACACTCAGTTCTTAAGGGATGGACTAAATGATTGATATGATTGCTTGTAGGTACCTTGACCTTGTTGGAGCTTATGTTGAGAACAAAAGTAACTTTTATCTTTTAATTCTATTTTCCATGAAACTTTTAAAGTCCCCTTGTATGTTGCATATGCTTGTAAAACCTGGCATAATCAGGGGCCAGCACTGTGGGAAAAACTACCACCTGTGACTCTGACATCCCATATGGGCACCAGTTCATGTCCTGGGTGTTTGACTTCAGATCCAGCTCCCTGCTAATGAAAATCACTGGAAGATGGTCCAAGTGTTTGGGTACTTGCATCCCCATGGGAGACCTGGATGAAGTGCCTGTCTCCAGGCTTTAGCATGGCCAGTGTGGGCCATTGAGACCATTTGGGAAGTGAACCAGCAGATAGGAGATCTCTCTCTCTCTCTCTCTCTCTCTCTCTCCCTCTTTCCCTCTCTCCCTCTCTCTCTCTCTTTCTCTCTCTGCCTTTCAATATAAACAAATAAATGAATCTTGGAAAAAAAAAACTTGGCACAATCATGGGGACACTGAGATGCTTCAAATTTACCTCAAAACAAATGTTTTGACAAAGATGTATATGATTTAATTTCCTTCTTTCCATTGCAATATTTTCCCCATGATACAAGTTTGATGTCTTCCCTTTACTTAAACTATATACACCATGAGAAGTAATACAGGCATTAACAAGAAACATGAAAACAATAAATTTGAATATAGGATCTTTTTTCTCCATTCAGAACGATTTGTCTGAAGCAGTCCCATTCATAGTTTTAAATTTTTGATAGGAGTTTTGTTTTTGATGAAGCAGCTACTCCACACAAGAGTGCTAAAAATCTCTGCAGAAGAAACATGGTGCAGATGCCTGTAACCTGCCATTGTGACTATCTTAGATCCATTTCTGTCTTTCTCAGAGTTTAACAGTGACAAGTAACAGATGTACCAATGTTTTGAGTGAGTATAGTTTATTACTGGATGGCTCAATTTAAACTGGAAATGCATCAAGGTTCTAGCAAATCGTATTTTACCTAAAGAAGAAAAGCAAGGAGAATACTAAATATCTTCAAATAGTTCGTGGAAAATGTATATTATGAAAACATCTGCATGAATTTTGAAATGTTTTGCACTGAGATAAACTCACCTTTAAATTCCTTTTTCCATGCACTTTAAAAGCACCCTCCTATAGACCAATTAGAGCTAGAAACATCCATGGATTTCAGACATCCATTTATGGAGCAGGATGTGTTTAGCATAAGTCAACTAATTCTGATTGAGTACCTACCTTTTTCAGCTTACCCCAGCAGAGCTAACCTAGAGAATTTCACTTTTTCTACTTGTAAATGGGAACAGTGGTACCTACCACAGGAAATTAAGTAGGTAAAGGTATTTAAACATTCTGGAACAATTCCATCTATAGCAACATTTCAGTTCCCCATCTTACCATCCCTTTTTATTGTTGATCCTAGGTCTCACCACAACCTGAAAACACTTTATTTATTTACATATTCCTTCATTGTTTTGTTTCACTATCTAGAACATAAGATCCAACAGAACAACACCCTTACTTGTCATATGTCAAGACTTTCCTGCTGATAGGAGGCACTCAATATGAGCAAAATTTGTTAGATATTTAGTAGGAGAGCAACAAATGAATATAGGCACCTAGGGGAAAAATATCCATTCATTTAAAGTCTATTTTCTGGATACTTGTCTCTCTATATATATTTAGAATAAAACATTTTGTATGAGATGTCATAATCCTCATTTATATATATGTATATAAATATATGAATGCATAAAAATTAAATATTTTACCCAATGCCATAGCACTAGATAATGGAAGTCTTGGGAATTGAACCCACAAACTCACACCCAGTTTATGTTTCTTCCATTACAGCACAGCTGCCTACTCACTAATTTTCTCTTCTCAAGAGATGATTGTTATTCTTCCTTACCATACCCTGTTTTAGTCTACTTAATAGCTGGTAACTTCACCCATCCTTCCCAATGTTTCTGCAATGCTCTTTCCAGCCCACAATTGCCAATTCTGTCTGCCCAGGCCCGAGGTAACCAAGCATGGCTCTCAAACTCTGAGCTTGTAATACAATTGTCTCAATGCTATAATTTCTAGGAACTGGTTACTCAGCATTCTCAGAATTCCTCATTTAATTCATTATTTAAAAATCAGATACTCTGGGTTCTAATTCCCACATGGTTAAAGCCCCCAAGAGAAACCCTGTGGATTTTACTCCACTTTATAGGAAAGACTTGGAGGCCACACGTGAGCCAACTGCAGATGGATTCCACACGCGAGCTGTGCCATTTAAGGGTGACTGCAGTGGGCAAGGGCTTCCAACCCAAGCTGCTGAAATGGGGCCTCGGGAGTCTTTGGCAGTGTTAATTACTGACTCCTCTTGGCCTGCCAGTCAGGCTTCTCCACGCAAGGCCTCGCCATGTGGAATTTGCTCCTGGTGGCACTCCCTCTGAGCCCACATTTGGCAGCAAGCAGGCAACATTTTAAAAGATGTTTTTATTTGCTTTAGCGTTTGGTTCATTCCCCCCCCTTCACTCTGACACTTTGGGACTGAAATATGGTTTTTGCATTTGTGGCAGAGTTCCACAAAGTTCCTGGATCCTGTGTTTAATGGGATGGCTGCCGGAGGGGAGCACACAACTGGAAGCACTGACCTGGGTTTTATTGTCAGGGGTCTGTGCCCAGGTATCTATTCTATGAACAGCACAAAAAAGGGCATGAGACAACTTCTTGACCCTCTAAGTCACTAACCCACTATGGTTCTACAGCCCTGCTACACAGAACATACTCCATATCCATACAAAATCTTGGTATTATATATTTCTTTTAAGAACGCAAGCAAAAGGGAGCCTTGGTTGGGACAGAGCACTTTTGTGATGATTTCTTGAAAGAAAAGTCTCCACATTGCTTTTATGCTTTATTTAACTTGATCCTTCAGTTACAGCAATGTAAGCAACTATGCTATAAAACAATGCAAGTCATACTCACAAAGCTGTAATATGCTGTTCATTAGAATGGCTCTCTTAGCTTCTACTGTGTGTGTCCTCTTGCTCCACCGTAAGGCCTGAGGGAGTAAAAAAGAGCCAAGCCACTAAAATAGCTGTGATAGAAAGCACTGTGGTCATAGGGCCAATGCCAACACCAAGGGCACGCACCAACTGAAATGCAGATGTTCGATTTGGCAATGTGACATGGCATGTGGGTCTTTCAGAGTCAATGAACCAAACAGGATGACGATGAGGGTTTTCATCTTCCAGAACTTGAGCCCATAATTCCAATTGCTAGATTGAATTCTTTCCCTTCAGAAGATTAACTTAGCCAGTTGTTATGAACTCACACGGAGAGAGTACTTTATTCTTTTTCTTCATTTTGGTGCCATAACATTTTCAGTGGGAGCAAAAATAAAAGTACACGTCGAGGTACAAATAGATTCTCCGGCTCATCTGAAGTGCAGCCACTGGGGGAAATCCCCCTGGAGCAAGTGGATGGAAAGTTGTTTTTTCTTGAGGATCATGATCTAAGTTTCTAATTTTTAAAAATCCCAAGCTTATTGTTTCTACAGCTTGTATTTTCTGACACCTAAGTTAATAAACCACTCCCCTCAAAGTTCAGCACTGTGTTGAATTGGATCCCTACAGAATTCATATGTTGAAGTCCTAACAGCCAGCATTTATGAATGTGATCTTTTTGGCAACAGGATCATTCCATATGTAATTAGTTAAATTAAGATGAGGTCATAGTCCAGTAGAATGTGCCTCCTATCCAATATGTTGGGTGTCATTGTTAAAGGGGAAATTTGGAGCAGAGACATTCACACAGGGAGAACACTGTGAGAAGATGGATGCTCCTAATTCATAGAGGGAAACCAAGATGTCAAGGAGCAATATCCCTGGAAGGAGGCTCTGTGATAGAATTTGGTGTGCACACTCACCTTGCTCTTAGAAGGAGATTAAGGCAGAAGTGAAGCTGAGAGGTAGTGTGGTAGCAGCAGGAGGACGAAATGATGACCACCACTTGCAGCCCTAGAACGAGCTGCAGTGATTGGAAGTCTAGTTTGTCTCATCAATCTCCTGTCACCTTCCTAAGGAAAATAAACCAACCATTATCCTGAGGGAATCTTCCCCAGTTTGGGTGACATTTCCATTGAGGTTATAACCACCCACAAGGTGCAAGAATGGGTTATAGTTGAGGCTGTGGTTGTTACCCAATCCTCTCTTTAGATTTCTTCGGATGCTGGGCAGGATGATTGCTAAAGGCTCATTCATAACAGAGTTCCTCCCCCTTCATTTCTCCTGATCAAAGAGAGCTACTTCACTTTAGTACACATATTTAGGGGACAGCTTGCATCTGAGAAGCTCAAAGGAATCAGGCAGCAGTCATAACTCAAAGTTGAATATTTTTGTTGTTTCCTTTGATGGTAACATTCCCTATCTTAGGTTCAAGAGCTCTAGATCTTCAAAGTCAGAGTTGTAGATACAGAAAGCATAAATTATCCAAATGGATCTAGAAGAATAATTAGGGCCAACCCTAGTATCACTTTTCTTTTTGATCCAGGTATTTACCTACTGGGTACATAATACCATGCAATGGCCATTGATTTAGGTACCACTCCTGGGGGATGGCGTCCCCTCCTTGTTGCATCTTCTCTAAGTTGGAACCTCAGCTACTCTTTTAAAATGCTATTCCTCTGGAATGTCAGGCCAGCAGCTTCTGGGAAGTAAGATAAATGTTAAAATGTGTGGATTCACAGCCATACATTCACAGTGACCCCTTCTGTACTGAAAAGATCTCTTGGTCTAATGTGATATTGTGTATGAATCTGTGTTGGTGAATCAAAGGTCCCTGGATAACAGTCTCAAATGAGGACCAGAGAGCAAGAAAACCATATCCATACTCAGAATATATTGATTCCAAAAAAAGATAAATTGTTATTCCTTCTAAGGTAGAAAGAGTCTGTGTTAATCAGCTTATGCAGTGGTTGTTTGATATCCTCATGACTGTTGCCACATAGGGGCTCACTCTTGGTTTCCATCATTTGTAGGTTGGCTATTCAGCAGCAGTACCTAAGTCAGCTTTCATAAGTGCAAGCCTATAGTTTTGAATCATATGTAGCCTCATTCCTCACCATCATAGCTACTCTATTCATCATCAATTCTGTAAGCACTGGTCTATCTGGTGAACCAGACCCATCCTCAGATGTATTACATATTATACATCTTATGACTTGGTACATCTGGCAGAACCCAAACTATGTTTGAAAGTTCTGATCATTATGCTACCATAGCAGTAGTATGTTAGGAGCTATTACATAATTTTCTGGTGAAAATGGTATAGCTTTGTTCTAGAATATATGGATCTATACTATGTTTCTCTAATTATGGCTTGCCAAAATTTTGTGTAGCATAATTTTCCACCATCATTATCTCGGTTATAGTACCATATACTCTGTATAATACCATAGTGTCTGTCAGGTCTTGTGGTCCAAGCAGGAGGACCCTTTGCATTGTAGCCTAGACCTGCTAAAGAACTCTACTGAGAGGTCGCACACACAGCTGGCTGCTTTCTTTACCATTTGATTAATAGATTGGACTAGTTTTTCCAGTGTGAAATAAAAGAATACATCGCTTCATAAATTCCCAGGAATTCTCAGGGATGAGAGGTCCAAGAGGCAATAATTTTCCCTTTAGTTAAGAAGTGAGCCCTTCCATACCTCACTGATGTCTAAAACCTGATGATTTGTCTACAAAATCTGCATAGAGTTTTCTCCTGTTAGAATGTAGGTGGCTTACCAAAATATCTAGCATGCCTGCTGTTTCTTGTTCCTCTGGTTTGATCAATGTTATGTCTCTGATAGAGCAGGCTATAGCAATGTTCCACAGAATGTGCAGATCACACATACCACTTAGGAATGTGTCATGAAAGAAAGTGGGAGAGTTAACACAGTTGTGGGGCAAGACTATAAATACATACTCTTGTCTCTTATATGTGAAGGTAAATTACTTCTAATTCTCTTTCCCAATATAGTTAAAAAATGAATGCATTAGGCCGGCGCTGTGGCTCAACAGGCTAATCCTCCGCCTTGCAGCGCCGGTACACTGGGTTCTAGTCCCGGTCAGGGCACCGATCCTGTCTCGGTTGCCCCTCTTCCAGGCCAGCTCTCTGCTGTGGCCAGGGAGTGCAGTGGAGGATGGCCCAAGTCCTTGGGCCCTGCACCCCATGGGAGACCAGGAGAAGCACCTGGCTCCTGCCATCGGATCAGTGCTGTGCGCCAGTCACAGCGCACCTACCGTGGCGGCCATTGGAGGGTGAACCAACGGCAAAGGAAGACCTTTCTCTCTGTCTCTCTCACTGTCCACTCTGCCTGTCAAAAATAAAAAAAAAATTTTAAAAAAATGAATGCATTAACCAGTTCACTGGCTGACCAGTGTGTTCCTAAGGCTATGTTCTTACAAGCTTGTGAAGAGAACATAGCTGACAAAGCAACCACAATTGCAGCTACTACTTGGTTGAGTGTTTAGTAGTCTGTTCTCATTCTCCTGGACACACCTGAAATTTGCAGTGGCAAGACTGATAAATTAAATAGTAAAATGATGAGGAACACCATTTTGCATACTGTAGACCCTTAAGGGTAGCACTAAGCTCTGTCACTTTGCCAGGGTACAATCTTATTTTTTATTCTCTTTATCAGTTGGTGTAAAGGGGAATTTTCAAAAGCTTCTACATTGCCCTTCTTGCAGTCCAAGTCAAGAAATCAATGTGGAGACTCCTCCAACCATCAAGAGTGTTCATTCCAATTATACATTTGGAGTCCAAGAAAATGATTATTGTGTGGTTACCTAGTGGTAGTATCTAGTGGGTTATTGTGAGTCAAACCTTGGTCAGGACTACATTTATTTTTAACTTTGCTACCAAATGTTTGTTCTCACAGGACAGTCATGATGGCACTGTCCCTGGGTACCAATGTCAACTTAGACCTTGTGTGCACAGTATTTGAAATGTCTGAATGTTCCCTTTTCCCAAGTTTGTGGCTACCAAATAATTCAATTGAGTCTCTTTGAGGATAAAATTGATAATCCCTAAATACTTGTTATGAACCTCCTTCCTGGGGACTTGGGCTCTTCTCCATTATGTGGATTTTGAGACTGAACACTAAATCAACAGAAAATTTGGTAAGCCTTGATGATTGTCTACTGGAAGTTTTTCCACAACTCCTAATATGTTGACCACACAGAACAATATCTTTGGTGGCTGTCCATCTGTCTTTCCCCTGTGTTATATTAAACATCTCCACTGTTTATGTAGTCCATGCATCCTGCACTGTCACCCTGATCATGTGATTGCTTCTACTACACTTATTGTGCACACCACTTGGCTTCTGTCAATTAGGGATTTTACCACCTGTACTGTTACCGGAGAGCCCAGTTTTGTAGCAGCATCTACTGTGGTCAGTCCTATCTCAGAGCTGCCAATGATGTGGGCATTCCTTATTTTTTTGTTAAATAGTATCCAGCCAGGGCCTTCTCATGGAACAGAGTCAGATGAAATGTTTGCAGCATGTCTATTTTTGCCATCCTCTGGACCCCTTCCTCTGCTATTTCACAGTTCTGGTATCTTTGCTTCAGGCGGTGTGGGTCTTTGTGTTTTGTCAACCTACAGCAGGATCATTGCTTGGATTTTAGAAACTATATCACAGAGAATTACTTTCATATTGATAAACTCTATTGTCCAGCTTTAAGTCCCTGCTCCTTTTTCCCAGCACCATAAAGATCACAGATAGATTTTTCTTGGGTCTTGTACTTCTTTTATTATATGATCTCTTTCTTCCATAGGATTGCATTTTGGGGTCTGGAAGCTGGGTAATGTTGTATTATAAAAGTAATTATTGTTATCTATTGTTATCTAGATCCCAAGAGAAGTACACATTGGCTTGCAATACTAAGACTTATGTCTCATCTTCCAACAGGGGGAGAAAGACCATTATTACAGGGAAGATAGGTCACATTGCAAAGGATTCAGGATAATCTAGGGATTCCAGATTTTTCAGCTCACTGACCCAGATTCCCTCTGTAGTCTCAGGATTCCACTCTGCTAACTAGGGCCATGATCTTGCAGTAGCAGAATTACTTGGGTTGAAAATGCAACCTTATCCAGATCTCTTTTCCTTTTAATAAAACATCATGCCTGGTCCTCAGTGTTTTGTGCTTCTAGCTGTATGTATGCCTCTTTATAGGCTGTAAAGGGGACCTCAATTTTCTTACTTTACCTTAAATTGAGAATCAATTACCTTTAAATTGTAAAGTTTTGTTTAATGCATCAATGGCCCTAATAAAAAGCTGTCTGATTTGTGTCCTTACTGTTCCTAATTCCCTAACATCATTCACCCTGCTCTGGCCCTGTCCTGAATGTTGCAGGCACTATAAAGTGTATTCTCTTTCATCAGAATCCTATCTGAATTTATCATCAGGAAAGACTTTATTTTTTTAAGTTTTCATTCACTTTATTTTTTAAACTTTTATTTCATGAATATAAATTTCCAAAGTACAGCTTATGGATTACAATGGCTTCCCCCCCATAACTTCCCTCCCACCTGCAACCCTCCCTTTCCCGCTCCCTCTCCCCTTCCGTTCACATCAAGATTCATTTTCAATTCTCTTTATATACAGAAGATCAGTTTAGTATATATTAAGTAAAGATTTCAACAGTTTGCACCCACATAGTAATACAAAGTGAAAAAAATACTGTTGGAGTACTAGTTATAAAATTAAATCACAATGTACAGCACATGAAGGACAGAGATCCTACAAGATATTTTTTTAAAAATTGATTAATTTTCTATGCAATTTCCAATTTAAAACCAAGGTTTCTTTTTCATTTTCAATTATCTTTATATACAGAAGATTGATTTAGTATATATTAAGTAAAGATTTCATCAGTTTGCACCCACACAGAAACACAAAGTGTAAAATACTGTTTCAGTACTAGTTTAGCATTACTTCACATTGGACAACACATTAAGGACAGATCCCACATGAGAAGTAAGTACACAGTGACTCCTGTTGTTGACTTAACAATTTGACACTCTTGTTTATGGCATCAGTAATCTCCCTAGGCTCTAGTCATGAGTTGCCAAGGCTATGGAAGCCTTTTGGGTTCACCGACTTTGATCTTATTTAGACAGGGTCATAGTCAAAATGGAAGTTCTCTCCTCCCTTCAGAGAAAGGTACCTCCTTCTTTGATGGCCCCGTTCAGGAAAGACTTTAAACATTATACCACTATTGCATTCTTTTTGAGATGCCATAGACTGTGTGCCTTAAACAACAGAATTTTATTTTTTTATAATGTTGGAGGCTAGAATTCTGAGATCACAGTGTCAGCATGGTTGCACTAATCCTGGCTTACCCAGTCATTTTCTCTCTGTATTCTCACATTTATTCATTATTAATTATATTATTAATTATTTATTTATATTTGTGAGAGAGAACAAGAACACTCCCTTTCAATGTAAGCCTACTAATCCCAGCAGATTAGGACTCTAAATGTTTGACCTCATTCAACCTTATTTAAAGCTTCAATAGATGAATTTTGTGGGAAGAAGCCACACTTCAGTAAATATCATTCACCTACCAACAATGATGGGATCCTGTTCCAAAACTCCATTTTATGACCTGCTTCCTTGAGCCATTACTGGCACCAACTTTTAATTTACTTAGGAAAAGACTGAGATGCTGAGATTTCATGCAGGTGGTTTACAGAGTCACACCCCTAAAAACACCACCTGTGGAATGGCAAAGAAAGCAGGACAGAGCCTGACATCATTTCAACAGAACCATCAGTTGATCTCACAGAGAGCTTTTTTTTAACTTTTATTTAATGTATATAAATTTCCAAAATACAGCTTTTGGATTACAGTGGCTTTTTCCCCCCCATAACTTCCCTCCCACCCTCAACCCTCCCATCTCCCGCTCCCTCTCACATCCCATTCACATCGATTCATTTTCAATTATCTTTATATACAGAAGATCAATTTAGTATATATTAAGTCAATATTTCAACAGTTTGCACCCACACAGAAACACAAAGTGTAAAGTACTGTTAGAGTACTAGTTATAGCATTAATTCACATTGTACAACATATTAAGGACAGAGATCCTACATGGGGAGTAAGTGCAAATGAAGGCAAGGGAACTGAATTTTTTACCACTCCATGACATGTAGGCTGCTTCCTGAGAATGGGTTAACTTTGAGTGAGGCAGGTTTACTCAGCAAAAGACAATTTCCAACAAAGGACTTGGGGGTCAGTTTCAGCATCCATCATTTTCAGAAACTACAGTAATGAGTACATTAGTTCTAGAGGGAATCTGGGGGTCATAGAGTAGTATCCACCTAGGGCAAACAAAGCCATAGGTCAAATATTACATGATATTTGAAGAGTTAATGAATCATGAAAAATAGAGTAGGAAGGAGGGGATTTGTTTTGCTTATCTAAATAACTGAGCTTTTTGCTGCTTTTTGCAAATATTTTTGCTCAGTATATTTATATGACAGTTATAAATGGATTTCACTAAATAAATATAAAACATTTAAATATTATAAACCACATTAATTTTCTGTAGCATGTAAGTAGAGATTTCCTTAAAATTAATTTATAAGAACAGAAGCTGAAAGCATTTGGAGCATTTGGTTATTATTTAATCCTTTGATTAAAAAATACAAAATTATTAATTTTACTGCTCTCAACCCAATTCTACCTTCTTAGTGAATGCAATCTTGAAAATTAAAAAGTAAATCAAATGGATATGTTTCATGTATTATTTATTAATTTATTTTTAAATGTTGTCTGAATTAACACATATTCTTAAATTGCATGTTCCAAAGAAGAATCTTCACTAAGATATAAATTATCGACATGGAAGAGAATTCTACTTTGATAACTTGAAAAATAAATTGATCTTCAAATAGAGCTTCAGAAGTTATTCTTAGAAGCTATAAAATATTCCCCCCCGGAGAGACACATTATGGCATAAGAGGTTGAGTCACCACTAGCAATGCTGGCATCACATTTCAGCATGCCAGTTCAAGTCCCAGTAACTTCACTTCCAATCCAGCTCCCTGCTAATGTGCCTGAGAATGCGTCAGATGATGGCTCAAATGCTTGGGACCCTGACACACACAGAGGGGACAAGATTGAGTTCTTGGTCTTTGGCTTTGTCTTGTCCCTGCCCTGGACCTGCTCTGAATGTTGCAGGCAATTGCAGAGTGAGCAAGCAAGTAAAAGGTCTCCCTCTCTCCCTCTCCCTCCTCTCTACCTTTTAGTAGATGAAAATAAATAACACATTTTTTAAAAATGTCCTGTATTCGTGCATGAGTACTTGAAAGTACTATAATGGAAGCAAACATGTTTGGATTAACCTAAGACTTAAGTATGACATTATGCTTAGGTAGAAATGTTATAGGGGCCTGCACCATGGCCCAGTAGGTTAATCCTCTGCCTGTGGCATCGACATCCCATATGGGCACCAGTTTCAGTCCTGGCTGCTTCTCTTCCAATCCAGCTCTCTGCTATGGACTGGGAAAGAAGTAGAAGATGGCCCAAGAGATTGAGCCCTGCACCCGCATGGGAGACCAGGAGGAAGCACCTGGCTCCTGGTATCAGACTGGCATAGCTCCAGCCATTGCAGCCATTTGGGGAGTGAACCAACAGAAGGAAGACCTTTCTCTCTGTCTCTCCCTCTCATTGTCTGTAACACTACCTCTCAAATAAATAAATAAATAAATAAATAATGTAGCTTAAATTTATGGACAATCTTATCTATAAGCCATTTAAAATAAAACTCTTAATAAAATTTCCCCATGTGGACATACAATATGTACACACATATAACATAGCATAATAGACCAATATAGCAATTTTAATAATAGCTTTTAAAATCTTTAACTCTTTTTGTCGATTGCCAATTGGTTTGAATTGCTTTTTGTTTTTAGTAACCTCAGTTAACCATACTTTCTCTCAGTTGGTACTGTTAATACATTATTGGCTTCATCTGTTTACAGGACCATCCCAAAGTACTGAATACAACAGAAGTGGCTGGAAAAAGTCCATAGGAACCTATAGGAGGACAGCTAAACACAGAACCAACAAAGCTTTAGTTTTATGAGCAGCACATCATATATAACTGTGGATGACAAAAGACTTTAAGTCGCCATGTTTAAAATTATGAACTCATCAACCAACAAGAGGCACTTGCTTACTTCACAGTATTTTTGAAAGCACCTGTAGGATTTTACAAGTATTTAATCCTTTAGGCCTCTGGGGCTTTCTCATTAAGATAACTATCATGTCTAGTAACACAAGATCATTAGACTTTTTAATTCTCAAACATTTGTATTAATAGCATTTTCCATTATAGAAACTTAAAGTTTGGTACCACATCACATCTTGACAGTACTTCTAATATAATCCAAATAGCCTGATTGGTTGGTGTCTCTATAAGATGAGAGACATAGGTCCTTCGACTTTTTTCAGTTGGGCCCAAACTGGAAAAACCAAAGTCCAAGATTTACTAGAAATTTTAGAGTCCAAATTGTTTGAAACTTTGATTTTTTTGAATGCCTGTCAAGAATGCCAAGAAGGCTCAAAATCCAAAATATCTGGTTGAAATAAGATTCCTTAAAAATCATGACATAACATAGACCAAATTTGATCATTGTTACAAGATGATTATTCAAATCTTTGAAAATAAGTACATATTTAAATAATCCATAGCTGCTAAAATCAATCAAAGATAAATTTTAATTTGTGTGACCTGAATCTCTGCATCATATGTTTTAAACTTGTTGGTAGAAAGAAACTAAAAACATTTTATATGGTTGTGCTTAAGTTTACTGGTTGAACAAACTACACCATGTTAGATATTTAAGAGGTGTTTTCAAATACATGATTCTTAAAATTTATAGAAGGCATTGGACCTTCTGGTAAATGTTTTCTTAAGTTGTTATCTAATGGTTGAAACTGTTTGCTAAGTATTCATGTGATATTGCTATTGTCAGCAAGCGATCTAGGACTTGCTCCCTCATTTCTCTATTCTAAGCCCAACTTGTTCTTTCATTTCTCTATTCTCTTCAAGGTAGGAAACTAATTCTATTATGAAGGAATCTGTAGGACGCACAATTTAATCTTTAGACCTTATAAAAGAGATGGCTAACATTTTTCTGTAATATCATAGCCAAAATAAGAACTTAAATAATAATCTCATAGCTAGATTCACTTCGCCATCAGCGAAGTAAGCAGTAAGTAGAAAAAACCTCCCTTTCAGACCAAAGGGAAAGAAAGTTTTAAAGTGAGAATATAATTTTCCTCAAGGGCATTGTCTACCTTAGAAAAACTACTACAGAACATGCCTGTGACTATAGACTTGTAGTTCAGGCCACCGAAGATTAGAGATGGGACACGGGCACTCCCTTGACTTGCATCCTCTGGTCTGCTTTAACACAAACCAGGAGGAAAAGAAAGCTAGGCATCAGAAGAAATGGGTGGCAGGCCTATTAATGGCTGATCTGTACAGTGATCTGCCCTCAAGGAGACCCAACAGGCCAGTCCACTGCAGTGGCTTTCAATGTAGTAAGCCTGGGCTTCAGCAGAAGTCAGCTTGTGAAGAGCCCTGGCAGCTCTGCCAAGAGTTGGATCACTGGAAATGGACCTGCCCTGGAGTCGAAGGATGCCCAAGGTCAGAGCCACAGATCTTACTGGCTCTAAGCTGAAAAGCCCTTCACTCAGCCCAACTTCCAAAGTGACCACTGCAGCTGAGGGGATGGTCAAGTAGGGTCAGCAACATTGCAGGCAGAACTGTAAATTTCTTGTTAGAGATGCCCCCTGCCTTTACCTGGCCAGCTCTCCTCCCAGGCCAGCCAAGTAATGAAAGTCAACAGAGTGCCTTCCCCTAGGAGGTTCACACCTCCCTTAGGATATACCCCATGTGAAGAGATAGATAGGTCTGGGCCTCTTAACTTACAAGGCCTAAAGCCCACCAGATTATTATCAAGCCCCTTCTATCAGGTTCTATTTGCCTCTCAATCAGAAAACTTAATTGTAGCTTAGACAGCACCTTTCTTAGCTCCTCTAATAATGACTCTGTCCTTTGTTCTAGACCCTGTCTAGCGTACTTGGGCCTCATTCCTTTGTAATCATAACCTCTACCACCAATGGCTCTACTCCCAACCTGTGTGTACTGATGGTCCTCTTCCCCACTTAATGCTGTATAATTGTTCAAACCTGGTAAATGCCACTCTTAGGATCATTGGTTACTATCCTCACTCTGTCTTTTATGACCTTGTCTAAATATGATCAGAGTCGGCAAACTTGGAAGGCTTCCATAGCCTTGGCAACTCATGACGACAGCCTAGGGTGGTTACTGGCGCCATAAACTAGAGTGTCAATTTGTTGGGTCAACAACAGGAGCCACTGTGCACTTGCTCCTCATGTGGGATCTCTGTCCTTAATGTGCTGTACATTTTGATTTAATGCTATAACTAGTACTTAAACAGTATGTTTCACTTTGTGTTTCTATGTGGGTGCAAACTGTTGAAATCTTTATACTAAATTGATCTTCTGTATATAAAGAGAATTGAAAATGAATCTTGATGCAAATGGAAGGGGAGAGGGAGCGGGAGAGGGGAGGGTTGCGGGTGGGAGGGAAGTTATGGGGGGGGGAAGCCATTGTAATCCATAAGCTGTACATTGGAAATTTGTATTCATTAAATAAAAGTTTAAAAAATAAATAAATAAATAATGTAAATGTTTATCATAAATAAAATAAATTAAATCATTAAATAAATTGATTTACATTTACTTATAGCTTAAAGAGACAGAAAAGTATACTTAGAACACAGAAAATTAATATAATAAATATCTTTTTCTGAATGTTTTCAAGTTAATAATGGTCCAAATTTAAAAACTCCACATGAAAAGTTTCACCTGATGTTCTCAAAAGTTTAAATGACTTAAACTTTATTTTTAGAAGTGAGCACTCATCACTTGAGAGGGATTTCAAGTATTCTCTTAACTTTTACTGATTGCAGTAATGATATGGCACTCTCTGTAAGTGGGTTAGATACTTCTCTTTTGCCCAAACACAAGAAGTGTGAGAATGATGTACTCTATCATAATTATAACTTACTGCTGACTAATAGAGTATGACTGGGCCCTTTACCAATAGCTTTAACTGTATGTATTAAACATTGCAAAATGGATCTTTGGGGTAGAATATTTTTACTCTATAAGAAATCCCTATTACATAATGTAATTCAGTGATGTCACTTTCAAAAAGAATAAAACATACAATAGATACCAAGAATTAGGGCAATTAAAGCTCTGGCGCCAACATTTGTCATAATTATTTAACAGAAACCAATTTGTACTGGAGTCTCGTAGACATTTTTCCCAAAGCTTTCTAACTCATTACCCCATTTTCTCACACTATTCTAATAAAGTTAAGACATAGTCTGGCTTTGGTCTTTTTCTCTTTGCATTTTAAAACTTTCTGTTTTATTCACATTCCCATATCTATAATTCCAATCCATCCTTCTTTTTCTAAACTCTAAGCAATACAAGTCTGATTGCCCACTGAGGATGATCTTGACTCCTTTCTGCTTATCCTCTGAATCAGGTAAATTTCCCGTACCTCTTAATTCCCTCAGACGTATCTTTACAACCCATTCCCTATTCTACATCCTCACAACTTGCATCTCAACTTTGGTTTAGATCACTGTGAAGGCTTCCCGATTATTCTGCCTGCTTAGCACTCTATTCCCTGCTCGTCAATTCTGCACATTATTTGCATGCATTACTTAGAAATACTAAAAGGCAAGTGTAATCAGGTCATTCTTCTGGTTACAAACTTTGAAGACACCCCATTTTCTACAAAAATTGTTAAGGTCCTTGATGTGACAGAGAAGAATCCCCACTGCCGGCCCCTGGTTTCTTCCTCAACACACAGGATCTAAGATGTCTCCCAAGAAACACAGCCATGTGAACTGCATAGCATTCTCCTGATTCACACATAAAACAGGCCCCAGGGACTATTGCCTTTGCCAGTGATTTCCATTTCTGTTTCATTTGATTGGGAAAGTTCTTCTCACAATTTGTAACTTATTTCTTACATTTTCTTATAAAAGTTCTTCCAAAGATTATTTCACCTTCCCACTACAACTATTGTGATCACTTCAGATGACAACTTGATTGCATTAAGGGATACCCAGATGTCTGTTAGAGCATTATTTCTGAGTATGTCCATCAAAGTATTTTTGGAAGAGATCAGTATTTGATCAGTGGACTAAGGAAGATCTGCTTTCACTCAATATTGGCAGGCACCATGCAATCAGCTGCAGGTGAACAAAAAGGAAGCAGAATGGTGAATTCTCTTCTTCACTTCTGGGGCTGGAACACCCAACTTTTCCTGTGCTTGGATATAAGAGCTCAAAATTCTCTGGCCTCTGAACACCAGGACTCACACCAGTCCCCCTAGTTTCTCATGTCTTTCTCCTTAGACCATAAGTTACAGCATCAGCTCCCTTGGCTCTCAAGTCTTCAGGTGTGGTCATGCTACCAGGTTCCCTGGCTCTGTAGCTTGCAGAGAGCACACTGTGAGATTTTCAACCTTCATATGTACATAAACCAATTCTAAAAAATTCCCCCTCATATATCTATATATCTATTTTACTAATATTCTCTTTCTCTTTCTCTCCCCACCACCCTCCCTCACCTCACCTTAATACAAATAGGGTCACCATGTAATTTTTTTTTTGTCTACACTGGTACACTCTGAAAAGTGAAAGAGGATAAGACTAGTGCTAAGCTCCAAAGAATACTAGGGCAAGATCATAAAGTAGAACTTTCCTGGGCAAACTAAAATGCACATCCCTTACCTATAAGTCAAACTAATTATTTCCTTTCCTCTAAGCTTCTGCTCTTACCTTGCATCAACTACTATACCAGTACTCCTTGTATTGCACCAGTATTATCCATGAGCATGTGCCTTTCACATACTATATTTGGAACTAGACCCTTAGGGATTAGGTAATACGCTTTATTGTCTTTGCATACATGACAGCTACCACAGCAAATCTGATGAGGTCATCAATATATGTCATAGGATAGAAACTCTATAATTGGATTGTACAAAGAAAGGAACCGAGGAGCAAAGCTGATCTGCCAAAGCCATATATTTTACTAAATTTTAGATCCATGTTAAGCCAGTCCAAAGGCACAAAGTTCCATGCACTATGCTCAGGATAATACTTAGAACCAGATTTTGGAGAGAGTGTGAGCAGCCAGGATCAGGAAGCTGTAGACATGTTTGACAAACAGCATAAGGGTTGGTAGTGTCCAGAAACCACAGATTAAATAGAAGCCAGATGCAGATGAAATAAGAATTGAGGAGTTCCCTCCCTGAAAACAAAGTTAAGATAAATAAAAGGGTTAAAAATCAGAAGAAGGGGTCCAAGCAGCCAACATGTAACACAAATGACAAGAAATTCTAAAACTTGGAACAATTTAACCGTGGCTAGGTCTGTGAGTACAACTTGAGTTTTACAGTCAGTGATAAGAGAACGCTAGCAGTAAGTATATTTAGTTGGCACCAATTGGTTATATGTACATGGTTGTATATATACACAATGTTCCTACTTTAATAAGATCTATTCATATGGACACAAGACGTGTGAAAATTTTAGTTTATACATATCTGTGTTTCAAGTCACGTGCTAAATACAAGCAATAAATCATTTTTATCTTATCCACTGATTTTGTTTCTAATACTTTAGGTTGTCTTAATGTGCAAGATAAATTTTTCTTATTTCTAGAAATTAGCTAAGCCAAAGATATTGTATTTTCTTTCTAATGAGGTTAATAGGGAGAATATTTTGATTATGCAAAGTTTTATTGCTTATTTAAATGTCTTCTCTTCATAAAGGCCTTTTCAGACTTCGCCTTAAATTGCCCCATCTGGACTCAGAAGACAACAAGTATAAAAATACTTTCTAGTCTGTAACACATTTTATATTTCACATTAGATACATTTTTACCTCTATTTGCTCATTATTCTGCACAGAGGCAGAAAGTCTGGGAAGAGCCAGAGTGATCATGAACTTGATATTACTAACTCTCTTAAATAAATTATTTCTATTGTATCATTTCCATTTAAAGATTTTTTTTTTCTGTGATTCATTCCCCAAGAAACATGAATAACTTTTCCCTTGGGTGTTTTGCTTCTTTGAAGCCTGGTCTGGCCAATTTTTCTCCCACCACTGTTGTTTTCTTTGTTATCAAGAAAGCCACCATCTGCTTGAAAGCAAGGGTCCTTTAATGGGACTTGAAGTGCTAACAGTGCTGCCCGAGGCAAAAGTCTGCAGTTAGAATTTGGCGAACAACCATATTTGCTTTCATCGTGGATGCAAACACTTCCCCTGGGCACCTAGTATTCTCCTGGGTTCTCTGTTTATAGACCTCCCTGGTAGCATACTGCCTTTCCAGACAATGGCTATGCTCCTCTGTCCATTCCATTTAGAAGGCAGTTGTCTTCTAAAAATCAACACTGTGAATCAATCCATGCTGAAATGCTGCTAACTTATGCCCTGCACTGACAAGGCTTTCCAACAAAAGAAAAAGGATGAGTTTTCCATGGTGTAATTCCTGGTCAGAATAGAATGCATTTGGTAAATCAATAACTCTGTTATCCCCCAAAACATGTGGTGAGAGCCAATCTTGCCTGGGTATGACTTAAGCTAGGGTGACATCAATATTTGGTTTAAATTTCCACAAGAGTTACTACTGTATGAAACTATCCTAAAAAATCCTGTTAACTTTGTGTTAATATAACAAACTTAAATAGGAATGAGTTGGCTGAAAAGTTAAGTCCAGAGAGGCAATTTGGAAACACTTGACATTCAAAGAGAGATAGCAACCATCAAGAAAGCCTTTGTAGCGTTATAGAGGATAGCTTTATCTGCCTAGAAGACATATTGCTCTTACTCTAATCCAGGTTTGTCTATAAAATCCTCCCCTAGCAGCTGTAATGGGCATTTTGCAAATGACATTATATAGGAGGCATTTTACAGGGGGGCATTATGCAGTGCACATTAGTAAAATGTATTTTTGTACTTCCATGAATTTGTGAACTAGTAGACTGCACTAATGACAGGCATAGCAGAACTACATTTAATGAAGAAAATTTAATTGAGGCAGAAGAAGCTCTATAATTTAAGAAATCACATCTTCAAATGCTGTGAGCCTTCTGAAATTAATATAAGGAAATAATCAAACCAACACGAATGAACAGGGAGCAAAGTAAAAAAATTGAAGCAGAAAACACTGCTGGAACAGTTGACAAAAAGAAAATGTGTATTATAATAGATTATAATCTCTTAGAGAGGGGAGAGTGGTGATTATAAGTACATCTGTGTGTATGTGTGTGTGTGTGTATTATATCTATGCTGGGGTAACTCATATATAATTTACTTCCAGATATTTACTTTTGATAATCTCCTTCTCATTAAAAGCTGTAAGTAGAAAGTATTATTCAAATAAACTAAATAGAATCTTAATTCCAATTCAGAATTCTCAAGTATCCTATCATAAGATCTATACTTAGAATAATTTAGCAGTTTCCAATAGCATTTAGAGTAAAAACCAATTTTATTCAATAGTCTGCAGGTTGACCCCCCAGCCTCAAGCCAGCCATGGCTTGATCATGATCCTCTGATCATCTGTATCTTTCTTGAGTGCCTCAAAAACTAATTTTTGCTTTTGGGCTCTGCCTACCTCTGGCAGATAAGAATCTTAATCGCTCTGTTTTTATCATGACTGGATCCTAACATGGATTCACTATTCTATATATATATATACAACCCTTGGGGTGAGCAGTGCAGCATAATAGACTCAGCCACTGCTTAGGACTCCCATGTCCCATGTCAGAGTGTCTGGGATTGAGTCCCACCTCCACTCCTCATCCAGCTTCCTGCTAATGCACAAGGGATGATTACCCAAGTCCTTAGGTTCCTCCCACACATGGGACACCTAGATGCAGCTCCTCGTTCCTAGCTTGGCCTAGCCTGGCCTTGGCTGTTGCAGCCATTCAGGTAGAATGGAAGATTCTAGCAGATAGAAGATCATTCTCTCTGTCTCTACCTCTTTTCCTGTTACTCTCTCTGTCACTCTGTCTTTCAAATTAAAAGAAACCTTAAATAAGTACAACCTCCTCCGAGAGACTCGCTGAATCATCCATAAACAGATATCATCTTTTGTCCCTGCCACTCAACCACTCTTTTATCTTAGAAGTCAATTTCTTTCCCTTACAGGGTGGATCCCACTTTGTGCTTTGTGACTCTTTACCATTGTTTAATGGGGCATCGCTTGTCTCTCCCACTATGCTAAAAACCACATAAGGGTGGGGAACACATGTGTCTTGTTCACCAGTTGTTGGACGACCCCTAGCATGGTGTGTGGTTCACATTAGCTGCTTGTCTTGGCTGGCAAAGGTTCCATAAAAACATGCCCAAGGCAAATGCTAAGTGCTAATTCCACATTAGGAGACCAATCCCAGGATACAAAGTCTGACAGGAAAAGAAAGTGAAGTGAGGAAGGAAGAAACACAAATATGAAGTCATAGTCCGTGTTCTTGATTACCAAGTTGGCTGCAGCATCAGAAGACAGAAAACTTGAAAGATACTTCCAGATGAACTAAGCAGAACTACTATGCATTGGAATAATGGATTTCAGGGAGGAAAGGAAACCAATTTATGTCCTTTTTTTCTCTCATTGACCAAAGTTCTCCAGTAGGCAACCCTGCCCAATCTCTTGCACCCCCAACCCCGCACTTTAAGGTATCCACTAGGGACATCAGATCACAGGCCCTGTCATGTGCCTCATTTAAGTTGCAAAGGGGTCAGAAGAAGAGTTTTATGGGTTTGGTCAGGGCAAGCCAGGCTCCAGATCTATGTCACTTCTACTGCAAAGGGTATGATGGAGGTAGTTCCAGAGCAGAATATTCACCAGAAGAGGCTGAGAATGTGGGTGCTCCCCAGTGGTGAGTAACTACACTGCAGTGGTAGCAATACCAGTGACTCTCCATGATTAAGTGGCTGAGGGACTAGCAGGTATTAGATGAAGGAAGCTGGAGAAGATGCTTAAGTTGGGTGCTTGATCAGTGTTTGTTGAACGAATAATTAAAGAATACTAAATTTAATGTGATAGTATTTAATGTGATAGTAAGCCAGCTTAGTAAAAGGATCCACTTAGAGCCTGAATAGTTTGAATATTCCTTGTTTTACAGAAATTGTTCCCGAATATTACCTTTCTAAATATAATGTAATGCTTACTACTTCCAGACGCTCAAAAGAACAGAATCTATTCAGTATCTCCCAGTTCAACTCGTGATTTCAGGCCCCATGTTCCAATGTTCTCATATTCTGCCCTGCTATCCACACATTTCCCATTTCTCACAGTTATTGGCTTTGGTCTGGCCCATCTTTCTATATCTCCAGGATAGATCAGCACTGATTTATCAGGCATCCAGTGTGAACAGACAGCACAGAAAGATGAATTGACTAGGACCTATGGGAACTAGATTTTCATCTTATCTCAGTTCCAATTTCATGGAAGCATATCCTAGGGTAGGCTTAGCCAATGGCATCCTAGTAGTGAACCAGTAAGAAAGGTACATAATCTGCAAAGGAGGGGCTTTGAGGATATATAATATTCTGGCTGATTCTCCATGAGAATCAGAGAGCTCAAATGGCATGACAATGTGGAGCTCAACTTGAGTTGCCATGGATATTCAAATAAAGTTGAGATAATGTATGGAGAACTACATAACTGAAGACAGGGGAGAACAAGTTTTATAGTTGACACGTTTTGTCACTTGGTTTGATTTGGAAAAATATTTATGAAGCTGGTGCCAGTTGCCAAATAGCAGGGCCTGGCAGAGAGAAGAATGGAACTAAATTTTTTGAGCATCTGACATGTGCTTGGCAACATACATACAATTGTGAAATGTATCCTCACCAAAACATTTTATGGAGGTACTACTACTTCTGTTTTAGACATGAGTAACTGGAGGTTCAGTAAGGTCATGCAGCTCCCATAATTAAAGGCATAAGATTTGTCTGACTCCAAGTTTTATGATTTCCCAGCACTTCAAGTTGGCTTACAAAGTGACAAGTTCTGAGGAGGCAGATTTTGGGATTTCTCACCTAACAGGCTTGAGTCAGCTCAGGGGTCTACCACCAATAGGTTGTAGGGACTGATGTCAATCCAACAGACTCATTGCTGTCATTGAACCAAATATTCCACCTGCAGCTCTTCCACTGCCTCAATATCATGGAGGTATAATCTCTTTTCAGGGATGCTTGAGATTTATTTTTGTCTTATTTATTCTACTGATATATGAACTAAAACCAATATCCAAAATAAAAACTGTTTGTGTTCTATGCCTTAAGGAAGGTAAAGTCTTCTTAGAGAAAGAGTATTCATGAAATTACTAGCAATACCAGATAGGATGTGCAGGGGCATGTGTGCATATGTGTTGTCAACATAGATACAATAGCAGATGTTTTCAGAGGGGTCACCATTTTGGAAGGTGAAGGATATAACAAGATGAGGTCTGAGTAGCAGGAAGAATGTGGAAAAAGTATATGTAAGAATGATGATAGGCAGGACTGGAGCAATTGCTGTCTTTGTTCAGGACCACTGGGATAACTACCATAGTTCTGTTAGCATAGACCAAAAGTTTGGTCCAGGGTTCCCCCTCCTCAGAAAAACAAACTCATGTACACAAGAAAGCACACTATAATTCCCCTAAGACCTCTGCAGCCACTTCTCACTTGATTTCTAGTCCTATTTGTTGGAATAAAAAGTTACCATCTCCTCCTCATCTCACAGCTTTGTACCCATTACTTTACAAAACACAGCTAGTCTACCTACACGAAGATGCTTAATGGGAAGGACAGAAAGAAGAGGAGGAAAAATAGACATGTTCAAATGTTTAGATTTTCTTCAAAGTTAAGGAATAAAGATTCCATTTCCTGTTCTATTTATTTTGAATAAAAGAAACATAGGGGCAGGCATTTTGCCTAATGTTTAGGACACTGGTTAAGGCCACTTGCATTCCACATCATAATACCTGAGTTCAATAATTAGTTCCAGCTACTGACTCCTGCTTCCTGCTCAAGTAATTAATTTCTTCTATTCACAGCTTCCAGCCTGGGCCCTGCCTACCCCTGGCAGTTATGGGCATTCGGGGAATGATACCAGTGAACAGGAGTTTTCTCTCTCAAATAAATTAATTTTTAAAAATAAATAAAAATCAAAACTCGTGTCCAAGTGATGGCATGAATGCATACAAATTGCTTAGTCTAAAATGTAGTAATAGATAATAGCATTCATGATTGAGTAGAACTCCTGCAAAAACTACTTTTTCACTGAATCAGAACTTTCCTATTCATTAGGAATAAACATTTTTGAGTTTAAACACTTGTTTTCATCCCAAAGGTAAAGTTTTAAGAAGTTGAACAATAATATCCCCAGCTGCTTTCTAGCTAAGTATGGATGATGAAAAAACGTCACACTTCTACCTTCACAACTATTGGAGATAAGTTTTCGTGTACAGATAACACAAACCTAGATGAACTATAAAGTCAAAACTTTCCAAATGTCTGATCCACAAGGAAAGTAGATTCTTGGAATAATTGTAACCCTTTTACTTAATGGTAACAACATTAAGAGTGTAACCCAGAAGCCCCATGTCTCATCAGCTTATGTATTCAAGAGGTTTCACATTAACAAGTAAGCCCGACTTACAAAAGTGAAGAACTTATCTCCTAGATATAATAAGTGTTAAACTTGTGCCATACTTATTTCAGAACTATTTGGGAGGGGTAAGGGCAAATGAGATACATGGAGCTGAAAAATTACATATGCCTCCCCAGGTCCCCATTCTCCCAGATTTAATCGTCTCAGAGGTAATCACCATCCCAAAGCTATTTGTATTCCTTCCTGTCCATGTTTTTTGGAAAATGTCACCATATATATGTGTATGCATCCA
The DNA here is from genome assembly GCF_033115175.1 of Lepus europaeus. Taxonomy (NCBI): domain Eukaryota; kingdom Metazoa; phylum Chordata; class Mammalia; order Lagomorpha; family Leporidae; genus Lepus; species Lepus europaeus. The sequence goes on along the minus strand of NC_084838.1, from coordinate 61,385,153 downwards.
AAAAAATATATTCCAATGTTTCTTGTATTTTAAAACATATATAAGTGGCGGCATATTGCACTTATCCTTTTGCAATCTGCTTTTTTCACTCAACATTTTGTTTTTGAGAATTATCCATGTTGATGTAGAGAGAAAGTTAAACATTATTTCAAACAGTAAAAACATTCCAACTCACCGAGGAAATCTTGAAAAGTCTCCAGGGTATATCGTGGATGTCCCAGGAGTATCCTATACACACTCCATCATCTCCCAGGTCTCCTGCCCACCACCATGGTTGCATAGCTGCCTTGGCATCAGGCTCCTCTTCCCCACTTTCTCAGGGCTGACTCAAAATTCTATAGACAGCTAGGCTGGTAGATCCAAGACCTGTGGATGCAACTGACCTCACTGCTGCCACTCTCAGGGCTAACCAAGCAACTACTCTTGCCCTTGTCCTGTGCTCCTGAGCAGCATATGCAGACCATTGTTTCCAGATATCAACGCCCCAATATTCAACAATCTCAACCAACCAGTAGTGAATGGAAATGAGAATCGGTTTATACTAACTGATTTATCCTTGTTTAACTATTAAAATGGCTGTGTCTGCTACATGCTCTCAATCTGAATGAGCTCTCTTAATTTACACAGAGAGCTGTCAGCATTCTCCTGCCTTACTTCTTCAGGTCCTTCTCCTCTTGACTGAGTCAGACAGGGTTCCAAGCTCAAGTTCCAACTGTAAAAATGTTTCTTCATTCTCCTCAAACCTTCCAGGAGCTAGGTTGCTGAGTGAGCTTTTTTTCCCAAGAACCTTCTGTTTCCACCTAAAATAAATGCTTTGTAACTTTCTACTCTCATCCTTGTTGTATATATTTCATATACAGATGCTTCTCAACTTATGGCAGGATTATATCTTGACAAACCCATCACAAGTTGAAAATACCATAAGCAGGGGCCGGCACTGTGGCACAGTGGGTTCAAGCCATGGCCTGAAGCACTGGCATCCCATATAGGCGCCAGTTCGAGTCCCAACTGCTCCACTTCTGATCCAGCTCTCTGCTATGGCCTGGGAAAACGGTACAAGATGGGTCCTTGGGTCCATGGGCCCCTGCACCCACATAGGAGACCTGGAAGAAAATGCCATAAGTAAAATCACATTGAATACACATGATCTATTGAACATCATATCTCAGTGGCATTCTCCTTGACTCGGACCTGTCATTCCTTGCCAGTAACTGCATCACTCAGAATTCTGCACTGTATATTGCTAGCACAGGAAAACATCAAAATGGAAAACTCAACTTATGGTTTATACCAAATGTTTATCAGCTTTGCACTATCATAGAATTGAAAATGTCAAGGCAAAAATGTAAGTTTTGGCTGGCACTGTGACTCACTTGGCTAATCCTCTGCGTGCAGTGCCAGCATCCCGGGTTCTATTCCCGGTTGCTCCTCTTCCAGTCCAGCTCTCTGCTTTGGCCCGGGAGGGCAGTGGAGGATGGCCCAAGTGCTTTGGTCCCTGCACCTGCATGGGAGACCAGGAAGAAGCACCTGGCTCCTGACTTTGGATTGGTGCAGCACCGGCCGTGGTGGCCATTAGGGGAGAGAACCAACGGAAGGAAGACCTTTCTCTCTGTCTCTCTCTCATTGTCTATAGCTCTCTCTCTCTCTCTCTCTGCCTGTCAAAAAAAAGTGTAAGTTTTATAGTCTTTATTTCCTGCTTGTTTTTTAATTTTTATGTATTTACTCAAAAGGAAGGGGGGGGGGGAGGAGAGAGAGAGAGAGCACAAGCTAGCACTACATCTGCTGTTTCACTCCCTAAATGGGTGCAATGGCCAGGGCTCACTCAGAGCCAGCACCAGAACCCAGGATCTCGATCTAGATCTCCCACAAGGGTAGCAGACATCCAACTATTTGAGCCATTACTTACTGCCTCCTAGGGTATGTGTTATCTGGAAGATGGGATTAGGAGTGGAGTTGAGATTCCTAGCCAGGCACTTCAAAATGGGCATCCTATGTGACATTTCAACCTCTAAACCAAACAGCTACCACTTTTTTTTCTTTTCTATTTTTACAAAAATTCATACATGCAAATAGTTGCTTGGGGAAGTCAGACGGAGAGGAAAAGTACCACTCAATTTCATTCACCAGAAAAAAAAAAAGAAAAAAGGAAAAAACTAAATCTCAGCTCTGACTCGGCTAGGACCCCAAATATATTAGAACATATTTGAGATGAGAGTAGGCTCATTATGTGTGGGATACATATGAAGGCAGAAATTATAAAAATTTGGCCCACAATGATCTCATCCTCCATAACACAATTTTTCTTCATGCAAGAAGCATGTAGGATCCAGGATGGCAAGCATAAATATTGAGAGTCAATTTCTCTGAATTGTTACTGAAAACATTCTTCTGAAGATAGCAGATTAAATCACTACAAGCCCTGTGTCATTCCCTTCCAATCCTATCTTATTGCCTGGTTGAATATAGATTTGTTGTTATAAAAGAACTGTTTCAGAATTCATATTCCAGAAATATTTGGGAGGGGAGCGTTTTGTGGTGTATCAGGTTATGGCACCTCCCGCAATGCTGGCATCCCATATAAGTGTCAGTTCCAGGCCTGGCTGTTCTACTTCCACTCCAGCTCCCTGCTAATGTGCCTGGGAAAGCAACAAAAAGTGGCCATATTACCTAGGCCCCTGCCACTCCCATGGAAGAATTGAATGGAGTTCCTGGTTCCTGGCTCCTGGCTCTGATCTGGCTGAGCCCTGGCCATTGGTGAGTGAACCAGCAGATCTAAGATCTCTCCTTCTGTCTCTCCCTCTCTCTCTCTTTAACTCTGCTTTTCAAATCAATAAATAAATATTTTCAAAAGGAGTATTTCTGTATTATTGTGTATATTCTCTATTCATTAATATGGTACACATTTATAGAATATTTACTATGTACAAAGCCCTAAGCTAGGCACTAACTACAGAAGAAACATGGCTTAGCCAGTATGATTCTGAAGACAAAGCACAATGAAAGCAACAGCTACCAAAACAAAAGGTGAAAGCATCCAGTCATAGCAAAAGTGGAGCTGCCAAAAGCAGGACACATGGCAGAAGCTTCGTGAGATGTACAAGGCGTTTTCCTTGCTGACTTTCTGAAGGGCCAAAGAATGATAACATCTGCTTGTTATAATAATGTTTTGAGAAAGTTAGCCAAAGCTTTAGCAAAAAACACCTGGGAAAGCATCATCAAAGGGTCGTTTTCCATATCAACAATGCCTCTGCTCAGCCTTCCCATCAAACAATGGAAATCTTGTGAGGTTTCAAAGAGAAATCAAAAGACACCCACCTTACAGTCCTCCTTTTGACTCCTTATGACTTATTTTTAGAGCCTAATCCTAAACCATCTTTTTAAAATATATTTATTTAATAGGCAGAGTGACAGAGGCAGAGGGAAAGAGGCAGGGAGAAAAAGAATCCTTCCACCTACCGGTTCACACCCAAAATGGCCAGAATGGCCAGCTGGTACAGGCTGAATCCAGGGATCTGGAACTCCATCTGGGTCTCCCATATGGGAGGCAGCTAATCCCAAAGCTTCTTTAAAGACCACCCATTTTTCTTCAGTTATTGTTGTAAAAAAGACTGCATTGGGGTTGGTGCATTGAAATAGCAAGCTAAGCCGCCACCTTCAACACTGGCATGCCATATTGGAGCACTAGTTAGAGTCCCAGCTGTTCTGCTTTAGATCTAGCTCCCTACTAGTGTACCTGGGAAAGCAGTGGAAGATGACCTATGTTCTTGGGCCCCTGCCACCCATGGGTCCCACCCATGTGGGAGACCTGTAGCCATTTGGGGGAATGAACCAGCAGATGGAAGTTCTCTCTCTCTCTCTCTCTCTCTCTCTCTCTCTCTCTTTCTCTCTCTCTCTGTGTGTGTGTGTATCTTCTTCTTTGTCATTCTGCCTTTCACATAAATAAAGTAAATCTTAACAAAAAAATACTGCATTGACATGTTTGAATTCCAGGACCTTCAGTTCTTTAGAGATGGACTAAATTACTGTAAGCATTGCTTACAAAAGTGTTTTGAATGTAGTGGAGTTTATGCTGAGAAATAAAGATATTTTTCTTGTCTTTTAATTCCATATACCTCTTTTAATTCCATATACCCACTTGCATTAATCCCTTCATAGCTTGGATTTTCTGAATGCTGGGGTTGCCTCTTACTTCTATGAATATAGATATTTCATTTAAGTTATATGTACAGTATTTGCTGTTTTGACTTTTGTGAATTTGCATTTAAAGATCTCAATTAGATGAAATTAATATAGTGATACTTACCATAAAAATTAAAGTTGAAAATTCAACTTAATTTTATTTTTTAAGTCAGTTCTTGATATCAGTTTCTTTTTTAGGTCCAGAGCACCTTAAACAAGGCTTTGAAGAAGAGTAAGAGATAAAAAATGTTTTCAAAATGAAATCATACAGTATTATGTAAGGAACTGCTAGCAATCACATGAAAAAAAATACCAAGCTTAGAAAATGCATTGTAAGCCTTCATGTCAGTTCATAGTTAATTTCCTCATTATTGCAACTATGCCTGCTTATTTCTGAAAGGCAGAGGATGTACTGAGACCCTCAACCTTTGTATTTGCTAATCTGTACATCATCAGTACTTAGCACAGAATTGACTCGGTGTCTGCATCAGGGCAGCACAAAGCAGCATGGGGCTGTGGCTGACTTTAATTTGGAATCCTAAGTGAGCCCCCTCAGCAGGATGCAAGAGCTCACATCACCTGCCCTTGTCAATCATGTTGCCTTCCCCTCCAATTCTATTTCAGATGAGACTCCCATAGAATTATGGAAATCATGCCAACCTCAGAGGTTGGGAAAATCCATTCTAATCTGAAACCCAAAATGGCCTAAAAGCTTATCTTTTAAAAATAATCTTGAGAGATGTTAACACTTTTCTCTTTAAAGATACATTTTATAATGAGATGGCTGTGTATGCATAATTAGCTTACAATAAAAATCTTTTTTTTTTTTTTTTGGACAGGCAGAGTGGACAGTGAGAGAGAGAGAGAGACAGAGAGAAAGGTCTTCCTTTTGCCGTTGGTTCACCCTCCAATGGCCGCCGCGGTTGGCGCACTGCGACCGGCGCACAGTGCTGATCCGATGGCAGGAGCCAGGTGCTTCTCCTGGTCTCCCATGGGGTGCAGGGCCCAAGGACTTGGGCCATCCTCCACTGCACTCCCTGGCCACAGCAGAGAGCTGGCCTGGAAGAGGGGCAACCGGGACAGGATCGGTGCCCCGACCGGGACTAGAACCCGGTGTGCCGGCGCCGCAAGGTGGAGGATTAGCCTAGTGAGCCGCGGCGACGGCCAAAAATCTTAATTTTTAACAGAGTATGTTTAACCTGTCCCGCAACCCAGGTAAGTAATATGTAGGAAAATGCTCAAAGCAACAGAGCCAATGGGCACTTTAAAGATATGATGAGTTGGCATCTATTTGTTAGCTGTGATAACCACCCACTCAGTCCATTTGTTCATGACCTTTTATTACCCTTATAAGTTCCATGACATTTCTGCAACACACATATCAGTAACTTTGAAAGTAATGAATCAATAAGGGAAACAGCCAGGTAGGACAGGTGATGCTGAGTGTACAGTCACCAATTTTACTTAGCAGCTAACCTTCACAGAGTATCCAAAGACAACACAATTCCTCTTTGTCCATCATTATTACCATATATCATGTACATCGGCATTTCTACATTTTCATTTCCCACTTATTGCCTTATTTTCCTTTAAAACAAAAGCCACTATTGATTCAATACCCTTTATTTGGCAAGCACTTCATAATACATCACATCAACCTTGGACTTATCCAACACACTGGAAATTTGAATAACGTTGGATTCTTTTGAATTATTCTTCCTAAATTTAATTTTATGACCTTAGTTTGAGTAGTGAATCCTAGGAACAAGTCAACCAATACGACAGGAAGCCTCAATTCCAGGGGACACCTTCACACAGACAATGATGGGGAGCTGTTCAGTAGACATAGACAATGTGTTCTTCTGTATACACTGGTTCTGTGAAAGTCTAGAATTTACTAGAAAGATGTCATGAGCCTGCCTTTCACTCCTTCACTCTTTATCTTTGCTAAAATCAAAATCAAAATCTCTCTTGCTCCAATACCTGGAGCAATGTGTTTTTTCAGATTAATTGGTATATCTACAAATCATAATGAAATGTTTTACCATTTTATTTCATTTTCTGAAGTTCAGAGAAAGTAGGTATACACCTACTTTTAATAATTTCAGAATTTTATGGGCTACATTTTTATGTTATTATTTTATTTAATTATTCTTTATTCTAACAACTTCATTTTTAAAAGCAGTTACACGGTTGAGAAAATTTTTAATGCTTAAACCTTTGGGAGTAGGGCAAAAATAAAATAATTCACAAAAAATAGGGTATTAAGTAGTTTTTAACTTAAAAGCAATGTGCATCATATTTGTCATGTTGCAGTGACAACACAATTATAATTAGATGATGTAGACTATCTAAAGAACATCAAAAGAAAACAAATTACCAAAGATTATCAAAAAGAAAATAGAAAATACTCATAACCTGAAGCACATGTGTTTACTATTTTATAGCCTGTTTTTCAAATACATCAACACGGGCCAGCGCCGTGGCTTAACAGGCTAGTCCTCCGCCTTGTGGCGCCAGCACACCGGGTTCTAGTCCTGGTTGGGGCGCCGGATTCTATCCCGGTTGCTCCTCTTCCAGGCCAGCTCTCTGCTATGGCCTGGGAAGGCAGTGGAGGATGGCCCAGGTCCTTGGGCCCTGCCCCGGCATGGGAGACCAGGAGAAGTGCCTGGCTCCTGGCTTCGGATCAGCACGATGCGCTGGCCGCAGCAGCCATTGGAGGGTGAACCAACGGCAAAGGAAGACCTTTCTCCCTGTCTCTCTCTCACTATCCACTCTGCCTGTCAAAAAAATAAAAAAATAGGCCGGCGCCGCGGCTCACTAGGCTAATCCTCCACCTTGCGGCGCCGGCACACCGGGTTCTAGTCCCGGTCGGGGCACCGATCCTGTCCCGGTTGCCCCTCTTCCAGGCCAGCTCTCTGCTGTGGCCAGGGAGTGCAGTCGAGGATGGCCCAAGTACTTGGGTCCTGCACCCCATGGGAGACCAGGAGAAGTACCTGGCTCCTGCCAACGGATCAGCGTGGTGCGCCGGCTGCAGCACGCTACCGCGGCAGCCATTGGAGGGTGAACCAATGGCAAAAGGAAGACCTTTCTCTCTGTCTCTCTCTCACTGTCCACTCTGCCTGTCAAAAAAATTTTTAAAAAATAAATTAATTAATTAAAAATAAATAAATACATACATACATCAACACGTAGGGTGCGTTTTCCATGTTCTTTCAACATATAGCATATTTCTGTTGATAACTTTTTAAAGTGTTTATTATATTCTGTTGCATCTATACCAAAATATAATTAATGATCCTTTAAGTTGGAGATGTTAAAACATTTTATAATTTGACTGATAGGCTGGCACCGTGGCTCAATAGGCTAATCCTCTGCCTGCAGCGCCGGTACTCCAGGTTCTAGTCCCAGTCGGGGCGCCAGAATCTATCTCGGTTGCTCCTCTTCCAGGCCAGCTCTCTGCTATGGCCTGGGAAGGCAGTGGCGGATGGCCTAAGTCCTTGGGCCCTGCACCCGCATGGGAGACCAGGAGAAGCACCTGGCTCCTGGTTTCGGAACAGCACAGTGCACTGGCCGCAACGGCCATTGGGGGGTGAACCAACGGAAAAGGAAAACCTTTCTCTCTCTCTCTCTCACTGTCCACTCTGCCTGTAAAAAAATAAAATAAAATTATAATTTGACTGACATACGTAGTATTACAGTGAATATCCTTGTAGCTAAGTCTTTAAAAATATCCTTCATTATATCTTAATTATATCTTATAACAATCTAAAATAATTTTAATTATGAAGAGAGTTATAGTTCTGATGCAAATGAAACACAACTCAACCAATGTAATATCTTTCTCTCCTGAACCCATGTCTCAAATTATACTCCTGGCCGGTGTTCCTCAACATTGCTTTTACTTGAAGAAAAAAAATGGTGACCTCAATGTTTCCAGGTTTTGTTTTTGATCACTCAGCTTCTTATATATTTATGAATATAAAATCAGGAGTGAATCTATATGCCATAGCTATCCATGAGTTTTAGCTGTATATCAAGAGTGGTGTTCATTATTCACATTTGTAGAGAAACTAAACAATTTGTTGATTCTGGGGAGATTTATAAACAGATGAATGTTTTCATAACTGTGATTAGTTTTCACACAGAATCTATTAGCTTTTGCATCCTTCTTTAAAAAAAAAAAAAAAGTATTACCAGGGTAGGTATTGCTGTGGTACAGTGGGTTAAACTGCCTCTGGCTACTGTTCTTCCAATTCAGCTTCCTGTTAATGCACCTGATAAGGCAGCAGATAAAGGGCCAAGTACTTGTGTCTCTGTTATGCACATGGGAGACCCAGATGGAAATCTAGATTCCTAGCTTTGGCCTGGCCTAGCCCCAGTTGTTGCAGGCATTTGGGGAGTAGATTGGAGACTGGAAGATTTCTTTCCCTCTCCCTCTTCCTCTCCCTCTTTCCCTCCCTCTCTCACTCCCTCTCCCTCTCCCTCCCTCTCCCGCTCTCCCTCTCTCCTTCTCTCCCTCTCCCTCCCCCTCTCTCTTTCCTACTTTGCCTTTCTAAATAAATAAGTCTTTTTAGACAATCGTTATATACAACAAATTTAATGGACTTCCTCCTGGAGTTTAGTTTCTGTTGTGTTTATGTGGGGCTTGGAGCCTCCAGATTCTCCAGTGAACCTAGCACTATGCTAGCAAGAAGCCCATCCAAAGCTGTTACCCTTCCTCAACTTGAAGTCAAAATCAGAAGTTCAAAGCACACCTCTGATCCTGAAGGGGCTGTTGTCATTGTTAAAGAATAATAATAATAATTTAAAAAGTAGTTGGAACTCTTCTGGGCACAAGTTCCAAGTGATTCCTTAGGAGAATGTTCTGAGAGTAACCGCTGTCATTGTGAGTAATGGTTTTCTTGGTGCTGCTTTGGATGGTGACTGCTTGGACGTCATCTGTCTCATGGGGAAATATAAAGCCTCAAGCTGACATCTGTTGCACTAACTTGCTGGATGAAATCAACAAAATTGTTTCTTCAAAAAAAAAAATATATTGGCCCTTCCTTTGCCTCTTGGTGCTCTGCCTCACCTGCCCCCCAAATCCCGGTCAAGCCCAGTGGGGGCAGCACCCTTCCCAAATCCACACAAGGAAAGAGTGCTTCCTTTGTGGGCTCTGTCTCTGTATTGTCTCCATGTGCCACTGGGAAAGCTCTTCTTGAAGTCAAGTGATAAAGTTGCACTTGTGTTTCCAATGGCACACATCCAGCCCGGAGCGAGACTGGCAGCTCCGTGAGAACGCCTCTCAACTGGGTCGCCAAGTACAGTAGTGCAGCTGGGAAGTATTTTCTCACTGTTGTGCCCCAGGCCTGCGGTTAGTTTCAAATTCCTGTGAATGTCACTGAAAAATGTTTGCGTTTTAGCCACAATCACTAACAAATTATGCTCAGCTATTCAACGCACGGAGCAAAAGAGAGCCTGACCCCATTATCAAAACTCAAACCCAGATGGTGAGGAGTCCCAGCTAATGAGGGCCTCTCAGTCATTTCAAACACATTTCTTGTCAATCATGCCACATCGCATATGGGATCTCCTTTCAAAGGCACCACAGTTTGAGGATTCAGATGCCTTCCAGAGCAAAGCAATGCCTTCTTCCTAAAATTACTCATTTTTAAAGAACTTTAAGAACGTTTCCTCCTTCCTGCCTCCTCTTCCTCCCTCTCTGTCACCAAGAAAAAAGATTCTAGCCCGTCTAAGCTAGACAACTTTATCAGACTCAAATCTCAAAATGGAGCAGACAGATAGTCTGAACTACATTTTTGGCTCACTGCTCAGGGTGGGAAAAACAACAATAACAAAAACAAAACAAAAGAATTCTGAAGAGGAGGATATCAAAAAGCTTTATCGAATGGTCTTTTGAATTAAGAATACATTTCTCAGACTGGAAGTCCAGAGTCCTAGTCTCACTCTGGTTGCAATAGCGAGTTGGAAAGAAAATCACATCACTGTCTGCACCCTCACAACGGTAAAAAGAGCATGTCCTGCTTCGCCACCCTTCCAGGTGAGATTTAGTACCGTGCCCTCTGCCCAGAAAGGTGGGGCCTCACAGGCCTGAGTCTGTGCTTGCTCCTCCCCGATTTGGTTATTTGTTTGCTCTCCGAGCACCAAAGCCTGACCTCCTCCCTCTTTGCTTTCTCGCCTGTCTCTGTCCTCTGAGCACGAAGCGTCACCCCTGATGTTGGCTCTGGCACCTCTTGCAGGCCCCCACACCCTGCGTGCATTCTCTCCCCAGAGAGACAGCCACAGCTGTGCATCCTGCGAAAGCACTGAGCTGCTCTCTGCCTGGGAAGCAGAAGAAACCCAGCGTCAATCATGGCCTTAATTGTCCGTGGGGGAGATTTGCAGACAGGAATGAGTAACATGGAAGGCCAAGGCCAGCGTGCTGAGGAACGTTCAACCACCCAATCAAGAAGTTCTGAAAACTTGTCACTTCTGTTACTGTTGCTGAGGAATCCGAGGGTTTTTGAGTAAAACAAAAGACCAGGGGTGTGAGGACTGAACTCCATTTTCTGTGTGAGTCTGCCTAAAGAGAAGGATAAACAGAACCTTTCACTGATAGGCATATTTTAGAGTTCAAGTGTGACATGAAGGGTCCAAAATAGATTCCACATGATTGGAGTGGATCCAGAATCCCAGTCCCTGAATAGCAATCAGTGTTGGAAGCTAAGAGCCAGCATCCACTATCATCACATAAAACATGGAAGAAATGGCAAATCCTAGACAGCTGTTAGTGAGTAAGGACAATCCATCCACAGGGCTTTAGGCTATGGGCACATTTTCTTAAATTACTCAGCTTAGTTTAAATGGAGGGCCTTTTTGACTTTTTACGTGTCTCTTAATGAATACCCAGAACTTTACAACTTTCTTTTCACAAATTTTTCTTTCAAAGAAGGAAAGTTACACTCTTTGCAATACTCAGTCCAGGCAGAACTTATGACATGAGGGCTCCGTGCCTCTTTATTTTCATGGAGAGCTCCTCAGAATTTGAAGCCACCCAGGATCCCAAACATCTCAGAAGATCCAAGCCGGGAGTCCAGGGTCTGATAAACTCAGCATGCAGAAAACTTACGTGATCAAGGTATAGGCTGTGCTACTGTGGCAGAACTGACCCTCTATGACAAGTCACAAAGATAGTAAAAGAGGGGAGAGGAGATTGGAGGGGTAAGAAAAAGAAGAGGAAGGGGAAATATGGGTAGTCGGATAGCTGTAAAAGTCCATGAGCCCAGATGTTCACTTTTCTATGGATTGACAACTATTTTCCTTTAAAATAGTCACCAGAAAGCCTTCAAGGTCAAGTCCTCCCCATTTGGCTAGTGCTTAGCACATTTACGAATGTTTTAAAACTTCCATAATTTGAGTCAGCTATAAGTCACTTTCCAGTTAATCTAAAGAGAACTGTTGCTAAAGTATCTCCGTGAGATATTGATAATCAATGAACACTCCCTCCTGCTTTTTTTTTTTCTGATGCATAATATTGTGAAAGAAGAAAAAATGACAGCAAACAGAGAAGCGAGCATGTACAGCTGGTGCAGCATGTGTTATACCTGGGCTCAAACTTGTGCAGCAAGTCAGCATCCTGCCTCAAACCAGAGTGTCAGAAGTGAACTCAGGCATTTCCCCTTTCTCTTGATATTCTCTCCCTTAGTTAGATGTCCCCATAAGTACTGGAAATTCTGTGACTCTTACTCTGGTATATCATGGATTTTTTTGGTTGTTTGCTTCCAGATCCTTATCTTTGGTTATATGAATAGGAATTGTCCTTTGATAACTGAGGAAGAAACCAAAGCAGAGGTCAGCAGGTGAGAATTCTTATAGACTATCATTCCAAGGGAGTGAAAAAGATATAGAAAACAGTGACAAAGCTCCTTCTTTCCTCGTGTCATGGTATGACCAATGCAAATCCTTTTTTAAGATTTACTCATTTATTCTGAAAGACACAGTTAAAGAGAGAGAGCAAGACACACACAGAGATTTTTCCATCCACTGGTTCACTCCCCCGTTGGCTGCATTGGCCAGTGCTGGGCCAGGCTGAAGCCAGGAGCCAGGAGATTCATCCAGTCTCCCACATAGGTGGCAGGGGTCCAGACTCTTGGGCCATCTCCCAAGTTGCTTATCCCAGGCCACCAGCAGATAGCTGAATAGGAAGTAGAGCTCATATGGGATGCTGGTGTCACAGGCAGTGGCTTTTCCTGTTACGCCACAATGCCGGTCCTTGAAAATCTTAACTACACAAATAAACAGTGCTTCTGGAAACATTTCTGGTCACTATGGAGTTTTGCTTTTCTTTGCTATACTTTGCAGCACACTAAAGTACTGTAGTTTGTTTAAATACAGGCCTGTGATGGCCTGCTAGAGTTTAATTACTACGGTTACAAACAAAGCTTTAGTTAGTGTATTGCAAAGCATCAATTCATGGTTTTCAAAAATACCATGAAATTACATAATCATAAAGCTTAGAGCTCAAAGCAACCTTATGGATCATCTGGTCTTGTCTATGCCTTCAGATAAATCAGGTATTATTATTTAGATTTGATAAATAAAGCACCTGAACTTCAAAAATTCAAAGGCAAATTGTCTTGCACAACTTACTAGTTCAGGGGATTTGACCTCTTGTCTTTTGTGGCTAGTACAATATTTTGAATGAAATGAAAATCCAACCAACCTTAAATCCATGGAAACTGAAAGCAGATTAGCAGCTTCCAGGGCAAGGGAGTGGGGGCCTGAGGGAGTGACTGCTTGAAGGATACATGGCTGACTTTAAGGGTGAAAGTGATTTTCTCAAAGTAGATAACATTGTGAATGTGCTGAGTCATTCACTTTAAATGGATAAAATGGTATGATTTATGTTATGTGAATTTTACCCAGTTAAAAACAAAATGCAGAACAAGGCATTGCAGTTAACCCTTCACCTTTCTATCTTCTCAACTGCTCGTCATGGTCTTTCAGGTCAGCCTCTGTGCCTGATAGCCCTTAAATACCTGGCACCATCCTTAGTAAACTCTACTGACCACTCCCCTTGAAAAAGGATCAAACTATCCTTAATAATAAGGATCATTACAAACAGCAAAGTTCTCTTTATCAGTGGGTTTATGAAATTGTCAAACCTGTTGCAGGGGCAGGGAGGGAGTCTAGCTTATCTTAATTGACTATTAAGTCAGACAGGATTTTTCTGAGACCAGAATAGAACTAGTTAACTTCTTACGAGATAAACAAGGACATGTTTTAGTCAATGGTGTGCCTCAGTGGCACCAAGCAAAGTATCTTGCTTAAGATCATTTTTAATATTTGTGTAGGGGTTGAGGGATGAATCTCCTGGGACATCCAGGAATTGAAAGAAGGTAGTCACTCTCAAGAGTAGAATGTTCAACCTGGACAATAAAACCTCAAGATTCAAGATCCTAGATCTACGAGGTCTTTAAGACCCTGCTCACAAGGTTGGTACTGTATTAGCCCCATGGCATTTAACACCCCTCCACCAGAGAAATGGAGAGGTGCCATCTCAGCCCCCATATTATCAATTCCGTCTCAGAGAGTAGAGAAATAAATGCATCTGTTCTTTTAATGTTCACACATGCCTCACTAATGTTAATCCTTTCATGAAAATTCTGTCTCCCAATTGTAAGCTATGAATTAAAAAGAAAAAAGTCAATGGAAAAAGATATAATTGGAATACCATAATATTTGTCTTTCTGTGATGGGCTTATTTTACTTAGCATAATGTTGTCAAGGTTCATTATATTACTGAATATGGCAAGATTTCCTTTTTTTAAGGCTGAAAATGTGATATAAATATATACAAAATCCATTTTATTCATGTATATTATCTGTATATATAAATGTGTTTATTCTTTTTCTATATTTTTATCTGTCAATCCTTTGGTAGACATTTAGATTGCTGCCATGTCTTGGCTATTGTGACTAACAACATTTAAAAAAAAAGAGGGACCAGTGTTTGGCCTAGTCCTTAAGATTCCTTTAACCCACTGGAGGACATCATGTTCAGTGAGATAAGTTGGATACATAAAAAGAAATACTGATGTTTTCCTTTGTATATGGAGGCTAAAATTTAAAAAAAAAAGAATTAAAGAAAATCCTGTGTGTATCTTTATTGTTGCAAATAATGGTTTTGTCAAACTTTGTTTTATATCTTTGTCAAACCACTGGTTAAAAATCATATACTACTATAGTTTTACTAATCTACAATCATTTTAAAAGTTACTACATATGAGAGAAATGAACCTCTTTTCATTTTATTATTGCCTATATGCCTGATGAACTGCGGTATTTTTATGTTTTACTTGTTGAATTGCTTTTTTAAAAAAAATTATTAATATAAAATGAATAGACTTCATGCATTTCGTAGGTACAATTATAAGAAGACAACTTTCCTCTATCCCTCCTTCAATTCCCCCAAGATTTATTTATTTGGAAGGCAGAGTTACCAAGAGAGAAGAGGAGACAGAGAAAAAGACAGGGTATCATCTTCAGCTGACTTCCTAGGCACCTTGGCAGGGAGCTGGATAGGAAGTGGGATAATCAGGACTAGAACCAGTGCTCAAATGGGATGCTGGCATCACAGGCAGCAGCTTAACCCACTTTGCAACAACTCTGGTTCTCTTTTTGAACTCTTTAGGTAGTGAAGCATTGAGCTTTTGACTGTAACATAAGTTAAAAACTGTATCTTCTCAAAAATTGAAAAAGGAAGGGAAGGGGAGGGGAGGGGAGGGGAGGCGAGGCGAGCAAAAGGAAGAACTGGGTGGGAAGAAGTAGGAAAGGAAGTTTATTTCTAGAATTACATCTATGAACTACATGGAATTTGTTCCTTTTGTATTAATATTACATTAACATGAGAATTGTGCGTAGTAATTATTATATATCTGCTGTGACCCTGAGAATATAATGTATTAATAAATTCCCTTTATAAAAAGATTTCTGTATCTCTTACTGGAGTGCCTGGGTTTGGTAACTAGCTTTGGCTTCTGGTTCTAGCCTCTTGCTAATGCAGACCCTGGGAGGTAATGGGTGATGGTCAAATAGTTGGGTCCCTGTCACCCATGAGGGAGAGCTGCATTGAGTTTCTGTCTTCTTTCTTTGGTCCTGGCCCAATCCCTGCCTTGAATATTATGGGCATTTGGGGAGTGAATCAGAGGATGCAGGAATCCTCTGTCTCTACCCTTCTTTGTTTCTCTGCCTCTCAAACAACTTTTAAGTTAAAAAAAATATGATCAATTTCTTTACAAGACACACAAACCATTTAATAGCTAAAATAATATAATCTTGAATAAAAGCAAATTAATTATTTAGAAAAAGTGATAATGAAGCTTGTTAAACTCATTTTTTTTCTACTATTTTCTTCAACTTTTCAAACTTCTAGGGTCCATGGTTATATTTAACTCAAACTACTTAAAATTATATATTCTATAGAAATTTATCATCAGACCAAAGTAAAATTGGAATATAAAAGAGCTTCAAACAAGCAGGAATAATGCACATACACACATAAATACACACACAATGGTCTTAAAAGATGTGACCACTTCATCACTTCTATTTAACCAAGGGATCAGCAGTGTACTGGTAAATCTTTAATAACTGGATATCTAGAAGATATATGTATATATAAGATTATAAGTTACAAAGATTTTATAGAATACAACTTAAGACAATAAAATATGGGGCCAGTGCTGTGGAGCAGTGGGTTAACTCCCTGGCCTGAAGCACCAGCATCCCATATGGTTGCCGGTTCTAGTCTCAGCTGCTCCTCTTCTGATCCAGCTCTCTGCTATGGTCTGGGAAAGCAGTAGGAGATGGCCTAAGTCCTTGGGCCCCTGCACATGCATTGGGAGACCCAGAAAAAGCTCCTGGCTCCTGGCTTCAGATCAGCACATCTCTGGCCATTGCAGCCATCTGGGGAGTGAACCAGTTGATGGAAGACCTCTCTCTGTCTGTCTCTACCTGTCTCTGTAACTGTCTTTCAAATAAATAAAATAAATCTTTTTAAAAAAGACAATAAAATATATAATATTCTTTATCATAACTTCCACAGAGCAAATTAATTCTCAAATAATGCGATGAACTTGCCTCATTCTTAAATGTATACCTAATCTATGGGTGTCATTGACAAAGGAGTGTAGGACTAATGTGTGGTTAACATTTTCATGTATGTTCATATTAATGAGTAAAGACAGACACAAAACAATGAAGACAAGTATCAAAACTTCCCACGGTTTCCAATGTTTAACTGAACTCAATAACAGGTTTTGAATACTATATGAGGATTTCCTCAGTTTTTTCTGTGCTATTGGCAATGTAATAGTGATTATATATAATAGCATTTCTGCCTGAGAAGAGGGTACTACTTGAAAAACATTTGTAGGAAATGCATACAATGAAAAACCAATGCATAAATTACAAACATTTTGCACCTAAATAAAATCATCTGTATTCCATTTTTCCACAGAAACTTTGAAGTATACTTGTAGTCACAATAATGTGAATTTAGTATTAATAGCCACAAGTTAATAAAATGTAGTGATATCATTAAGGATGTTAACTTTGGGATGTGTATTACCTTGTTTTTAGATAAAAAGAAAAAGTAATTGTAAAAAATAGAAACAAATTAGAAATTAGATAAAGAGTCTCTAGATTAATAAACCTAAGAATTTTTTTTAAAGTAAAGTACAAAATCTACAAAATAGTGAATATAGTCAAGGATAAAATAGAAGGAAGGTAAATTTACAAAATTACAGGCAAGAAACAGTAAGTGAGAATACATTCAGAGGTGATTAAAACTATTGAAAATCATCAAGAAATGGCCACTTATGTGGGAAAGTAATGTTTATTCAAATGAAATCCAAATTGATATATTGAGAAACAACCTAGGAGAAAATTAAAATATTGTAAGGAATTTCTCCTAAAATGTTAGCAACCAGATCTGAGATTTTTTTCATATTTTCAAGAAACAGGTAATTTCCAAAACACATACACTCTACTTCAGCTCATAGAAACAGATGGGAAATTTTAAAATTAATTTTGAAAAGCTGGTATGATCTTGAAAATAGAACCTTACAAGAAACAATCCCAAAAGTAGCAAGAACATTATGAATGTTTTGATTATGGTACAGAAGGAATATCCTACTTAAGCAAATTGAGTGCAGTAATAAAGGAACATAATTCATTGTGATCACAGACAATGATAAGAATAGAAAGAATAGCTTCTTAATGGAAAATGTTCTGATAGAAACACCATATAAAAGATCAAATATGGAAAAATGAACCATCTCCTCAAAAGATAAGCACTAGGCAATAGATAAAAATCAAAATTTTGGATAGCAGTAACAACAATAAAAAAGCGCTATATCAGAAATGGGATGGTTCTTTTACATAATTTGAATGATCTTTCACAAACAAATTCAATTATTTTGCTACCTGTCATCTATGCTTCTGAGGGTATTAGTAGCTATTGTATATCAGTATGGTAGAAATACTATCGAATGTTATGGTAGTAACTTCTGAAGCAGCCTGAAATTACCCATGATACGAGTATTTATTGCACTGAAATTGGCAAACACTAACAATCAGATTTGGTCTGTTGTTAGATTGATTGTCCAAAGTGTTGGCAAAATTTTTGTGTAAAGGGCCAAATAATAAACACTTGGTACTTCCATGAATTCATGGAAATTGGAGTTAAAAGAAAAGGACATTTTGGTGCAAAAAGGTTTTAAAATCCATGCACACAATGGCTCTCCTTTTAAAAAAATATTTATTTATTTATTTATTTATTTATTTGACAGGTAAAGTTGTAGACAGAGAGAGAGAGAGAAAGGTCTTCTTTCTGTTGGTTCACTCCCCAAAGGCTGCCACGGCCGGCGCCGCACGCCGATCTGAAGCCAGGAGCCAGGTGCTTCCTCCTGGTCTCCCATGCGGGTGCAGGGCCCAAGCACTTGGGCCATCCTCCACTGCTCTCCTGGGCCACAACAGAGAGCTGGACTGGAAGAGGAACAACCAGGACTAGAATCAAGCGCCCATATGGGTGCTGACGCCACAGGCGGAGGATTAACCAAGTGAGCCATGGCGCCGGCCTCACAATGGCTCTCCTAAAGGTTCATGAAAAATGTGTATTATGGAAAAAAAATTTGTGGATTTAAAACATTTTTGTACCAAAATAAGCTCACCTTTAAATTCAACATTTCCATGACCTTCCTAAAGCATCCTCTTATTTTGTATTTTGTGTGCCACATTATGTCTATGCCATAACTGCCATTGAAGTATGCAAAACACTACAGACCGTAAAAAATGGATGTGACTGGTCCTAAAAATGTTATTTACAAAAATAAACTTTGGGCTGGATTTTTTTCTGTTGGTCAAAGTTTGCCAGCTTCTGATCTAGACTTTTATTTTTTAAGATTTATTTATTTTGAAAGTTACAGTTACAGTGAGAGAAGCAAACAACCAGAGAGAGAGTCTTTGATCTGCTGTTTCACTCGTCAGATAGCCAGCACTGGACCAGGCCAAAGCCAGGAACCAGGAGCCTCCATATGAGTGGCAAGGACCCAAACAATTGGGTCATCTTCCACTGCTTTTCCCAGGCCATTAGCAAGGATCTGGATTGGAAGTTGAGCAGTCAGGGTACAAACTGATGTTCATATGAAATGCTGGCATTGCAAGTGGCAACTTTACCTGCTACCCCACAATGCCAGCCTCTGAACTAGGCTTTTAAAAGTGATGGAGAAAATGTTTAAAATGCATGTGAAGTTTAAAAGTATGGAAAATAATTCTTACACTGTGAAAAGCACAAAAAAGTTGATATTCTTCCAGAATTAAAAAATTTATTTGAATCAGCCAGGAATTTCCCTTACATTGTTGAAAACCAGGTAAAATTTCAGCATATATCTTCCTTGTTTCACTTTCATCTTTCACGTTAATGCATGTAAACTAAAATGTCAACAGTTGCATCACAATGTTCATCTTTCTGATGCAATTGGATGGTGACTAATTGTATAAAGTTTACAAAAATCAATGAAAGCTTTCTGCAAGAATCAGTTGGCTCTGTGAAGTTTGCAAGGAAAAGATAAGAATTACAATTCCCAGACAACGCAAAAAGGGAAATGATAGGTGAGAGGAATCAAAAAGATGTTTGTAGATACCTTTATTATCTTCCTAGAAAATCCAAGACAAGCACCTGGAAACTATAAAAACTAATAAAACTAATCTTACCAGAGTGGTAAGTTTCAAACTAAACAATGACAAAAGCAGTAGATTTGGATAGGCTTTTGGTGCAACAGTTAAGGCACTGTTTGGGACTCCCACATCCCTTATTGGAAAGCCTGGGTTCATGTCCCAGTTCCACTTGCAATTCCAACTCCTGCTAATGTGCACTTGGAGAGGAAATAGGTGATGGTTCAGTATATGGGGGAGACCTGGATTAATTCCAGCCTCCTGGCTTTGGCCTGGCCCAGCCCTGGCTGTTGCAGGCATTTGGTGAGTGAATCAACAGACAGAAGACCTTTCTCTGAAACTTTGTCTCTTTCTCTGTGCCTTTAAATAAAATTAAAATAATAAATTACAATTTTTAAATCAATAAATTACCTGTCAATCACAAAAATGCAGTTAGAAAATCATAATCATAATGGAAAATTAATATGTATAAAACCAGAAACAATAAAAAGCTCAAAATTCAAGAATAAGACTTATATAAGTACAGAAGTAATTAATATTTTAGAGAAAATTCTTTTCAGTTTAATATCCTTTTAGTCAATATATAAATATAATTTTCAGACAATTTAAGAAAATAGAAATATATGAGTGAAAAGGTAGAAAACTTACCCAAATAGGTTTAAATATACTGAAAAATTATAATTTAAATAGCATAGAAATTGTCAAACATGAACTGAATAGTCAAATTATAGCAAGAAGTTACTACACTTTGAATACTTAATTAGCAAAGATTTATTCTAAGTTCATAATAAATATTACCTGTTTGAAGGACAAGTAAGCCAGACAGAACTCTAGAAAGCAAAATGAAAAAATTTCCTACCACATACCTCATCTCCCCATCCCACCACCCTGTCACTGACACATATATTCACTTCCCAGAAGCAGCCTCTGGTAAATGCTTAAAATCATTTTCTGCTCATCCCACACATTATATGCATGCATAACAACTGTATATCCATGGATATACACTTCTTTATAGAAGTTGATTCACAGCATCTATATTAATCTGTCACTTGCTCTTTTTACCTTCTGATAAATAGCGAGCATTTTTCCATCAGTGTGGAAACATTTAACTGTGGGGAGATTACAGTGTGTCTAGATAACTGCGTTATTTCATTCTTTCTAGTAGTCTCATTTTCAACTGTCCATTTATATCACAACTTATTTATTTGAACTCACTTTGATGAATTTTTTGAGTGTGCCATCATCTATACTGCAATCAACATGCTTATATGTATATGTATATATATATAAATACACACACATACACATATGAATTTTTTTAAAAAGATATCAGCATAGAGAGGTTATCTTCTATCCTCTCTTTCACTTCTGAAATGTCCATAGCAGCCAGGACTGGGTCAGACTGAGTCAGAAGTTTGAAACTCAATCTAGATCTCTAACATGGTTGGCAGGGACCCAAGTATATGAGGCATCATCTGCTACTTTCCAGGATGTACATTAGCAACAAGGTGGATTGGAATCTGAGGTGGGACTCAATCTCAGGCAGTCTGATACAGCATGTGGGCATCCCAAATGGTGGTACAACCTACTGTACCAGCACTCCCACTACATATACATAGTTTTAAAGACTAATCAAGTAGCATAGTTTCAGAATAAATTCTTATTTATTTATGTATTTGTTGAAAGGCAGAGATACAGAAAGAAATTTCCCATCCACTGGCTCACTCCCCAAAAGCCCACAACAGCCAGGGGTGAGATGAGCCAAGGAAAAGCTCAGGAACTCAATCTGGGTCTCCCATGTGAGTGGCAGGGACTCAACTGCTTGAGCAATCACCTGCTTCCCTATAAAATTTTTATAGATATTGTCAAATAGTTTAATGGAAGCTTTATATCAATTTATATTTCTACTATTAATGCATAATAATTCACTTTTGTCCTAGGAAATCATTAATCTACCTTATTGTCACTAATCTAATCAGTGGAAATGAACCTTATTTTTAATTTACATCTCTTTAAAAGTAATTGAATAGCTTTTCATATTTATTATTTTTTCTGAGTTACTTGCTCATGTTCCTAATTTTTTCTTGAATTGATTTATAGAAACCAATTTATAATTTATTATTAATATTCTATTTTTTATTATTTTATTAATTTTTATAAATTTATTCCTTCCCATATCAAAGAAATGATCACTTTATGCAATCTGTTTTATATATGCCTTTGTTTCTTTATTATGATGGTCATTATTATTATATTAATAGTCTTAGTTTTAGATAATAAAATATAATGCTCAAGGGGCCACCTCATAAAAGAGTTCTACAATTACCTATTTTTTTCTCCATTATTTTTATATTTTTGCTCTTGAAAACAACTCTTTAACCTATTTTAAATTTAGTTTTACATAAAGTATTATGTGGAGAGTCAACTTCTCTCACCCAATATTTGTTCAGTACTGGAAGTTGTGAAAGAAGATTCAGTGGTGCCTCAAAACGTATAGATAACTGCAACAATGTGATCATATGCTACCATGAAAACTGATCCATGTCGGAAGTGAATGATACATATTTCTAAATCAAAACTTAACAGCTTGGTGTTCAGGAATGCTTCCAAAAGCTTTGGAGCAGACATCATGAAAGATCAGTGACAATTAGAGCTTTGATTGCACAGGGCAGGGCGCTTTCCAGAGAGCATGAGGGAAGATTATAGTGTGTCTCAATAACTGCAAGAACAGTTAGGCTGGAACAAAGATCTAAGGACACAGTGACTCGAGGTGCAGCTGGAAGCATCAGCAAGGATTGATCAGGGTCTGGAAAGCTATAACAATTCCAATTTTTATCTTAAGATAATTTTGTGCAAGGTATGTATTATATTGTTCACTTTAAGCTCAACAGCTGAAGAAAACACTAAAGTGAGAGTGTGCAGAACAATATTTACTTTTCCCTCACAAAACAGTCCAATAAGCATCTCAGCTCATCAGGCATGTACTGTTCCATGTAGCTGTGCAAGGGAGCAACTCCTTCCTTCTTGTTTCTGCAACTCTGGCGTTGCATTGTCTTTTACATCCAGGTTCCAGCTGGCAGAGTGTGGACAAAACAGGCCTGCTGTTATAAGGCACTAGACCAAAGCTAGCACACATTCCTCTCTGCACTTTCCACTGATGAGATCTGAGCTGCATGGAAGTTCCTTATTGCAAGGAAGGCTGGGAAATGTAGTCTAGCTTTGAATCCAGGAAGAAGTGGAACATCAAAGATTATAGGCAGCTAACAGCCTCTGTCCTAGATAATATGATTATTCTTTTAAGCATGAAGAAAGTACAAATCCAAAAAGTTAAATAACTTTCCCAGAGTCACAAGGAAGAAAGCTGCATCAAAATTCACTCGCCTGACTCCAAATTCTTTATCTTTTCATTGCACTGCCAAATTTCCTTCATATCCTCCTCAGCTCCTGAGAATGCATGAAGAAAAGTGAGGAAATAAAATTTGCCCTCTTCCCTTGGAGAGTATATGCCATGGTTTGGAAAACAACAGCTATTAGGCCAAATCCAGCTTGCTGCCTATATTTGTATGTAAAGTTTTATTAGAACACAGCCTCACTCATTTTTTTAACATATTATTTATGACTGCTTTTTATGGAAAGATACAGAGATGAGTAGTTGTGATAAGACTGCAAAATTGAAAAAAAAAAAAAAGTACTATTTGGCCCTTTACAGAAAGTAGACTATCTCCTGTAGAATATCTTATGTTTACCAAAACACTTTTTTCCTCCATGGAGAATTTGTTAATCAGTGAAATACTGTACATCGTTTTAAGATGAATAGGAAACTATGAGAGCTCCATAGCTCAACAAAATGACTGAACTGCACCATACCAAATAAAGTAAGAATTCCACAAGGACACCATTTAAGAGATGAAATAAATGTTAAAATAAGCATTTCAAATAGAACCAAAGAGAGGTAATATCGGTGCCATGCTGAAAGGCAACGGAGTCACTGTAAGAATAACAGAAACACATTCTGGAGCTGTTCCCTTTAGACAGTGTTGATAAAATTTGTTAATACCATATGTTAGTCGTATACAGGGAGGCACGGTCTGACTATGAATTTTGGAATTTTACCAGCAAACTTGCAAGCTCTGAAGTCGCAGATTTACTGAACTTCTCATCTCTGTGCAGACTGTAGCTGAAGGTTATAGGAGGAGAAGAAGAAGGGAGAAGCAGAACAGTTCCATGTGCAGTGTGAGTGTGAGTTCAGTGAGGCTGGACAGGACATGATCATGTCAATCTCAATCAGTTCTACGTGGCAGCATTAAGTGGGGGGAATGCTGCTGCTTTCTTTGAACGTTACTTTTATTAAATTGGATTTTAACAATGAGCGATCTGATTGGCTGTCAAGCTATCCAGCTGTGAGATTAACAGGACCATATCCACTAATTGGGACTTGTTAGGTACATCATCATTCATTAAATCAATATGCCCGTGAAAGGGAAGAAAAGCAAGCAGGAAAAGCTCTCTGTGGACCTAATTTTCCCCTCACTTTTTGTCTACAACAGTGAATGGGTTCATTCTATTTAACTCTTTGAGCTGAGGCTTCTGTACAGTTCAGATTGTCTTTGGTTCATTAGGTCAAACTGAAGCCCAAGGAATCAGGCCTTCTTCATTGCCTGATTCTGAAGCCAAAAGTTAACTCTGATTTAATGTGCAGTACAGGGAAGCAAGAGAAATGATGTTTTCCCAAGTTCAGATGCCAGAGGTGACTGGACGCCTAGCTCTCATAGCCTTGGCTTCCAGTTCTTAGGACATTTAGTTCCCTGAACTCAGAACATGGAACATGGAACATGAAATTTCCAAAGCTACAAAGAGAGTCATTTCTTCTTTGGTATCAAAAAAGTATCTACTGTAGTTGCTGAATTTATGAGTCCAGAGGCCTGACCAAGCATTTTCTAAAGCACATTGCAGAGGCCCTAAGTTGGAAATCTGAGTGTCTTCTCAAAGCTATTAGAAGTGGTCAAAAGATGCCCGTTGTCCTTCATCCTCAGATGCTTATCATAAATGTTTTACTTTCAGGGAAGCCAATGTCATTCTAGAGAGTGACTCCTTTTCATCCTCCCTTACTTTCCAGAGATCAGTTTTTGTCCTTGGTTTTCTCCCCCACCCCTCACTTCATTGGAAAACTCTAGGGTTTGAGTTATTGTAGCATAATTCATGTGCAGATGCTGTAGGGGTACTTGGCCTTCAGGTTTGTGCCTAGCTACACTGAAGGCATGAGTTATTACACAATAATTCACATCATGTCATGTCTTATTGCTTAATTAACTTTTCTATCAGAGTAACACATTTTTGCATCAGCAAATATGGTGCCCTCATATAACTTAAAAGCGTTCCTTTATTTCATGCTGGTGGGTCAGGAATATTGCAGGACCATTTATTAAAGGTAAGTTGAATCTAAGGGCTAGAATGAAAACCATCATCTTTTACCTAAATGTCAAAACTGCCCTCTACAGAAAAAGTCAGAACTGCTAGTCTTTTGTTTCATATTAAAAACAGAAAAAGCCAGGGCTTCCAGTCTTTTGTATAATAATAAAAAGAAGTTACCTTTTGGCATTTGTACAGATAAAGGAATCGTGGAATAATTTGGTGTTTTATGCATGTGAGTGTGTCTGTGTGTGTGTTTTCCTGTCCAATTGTATAACTTCCAATTTCAAACCATCTGCTAGCCTGTTTTTTTTTTCCTTCTTAAACTGCTTTTAGGTCTGCAGGTGTGATCACATGGGATAAAACATCTGTGCTTTGCCTTAGAAAAAGAAGAAGAATATATGCAAAACTGACAGATGATATCAGCTGCCACGAAGTAACAACCATCACAGTATTTATTATAAAGCCTCACGAATTCACAAATTGGGAATCCGTAGTTTAGGATCTTTCCCAGCTGCACGTCCAAAGCTTATATTCTGTCCATGGGTCAGGAACAAACTGAACATTAACTTTCAACTTCTCAGCCTCAGCTTGCTCTCTGCTCAACAACCCATTAACTCCTCGGCAGCAAAGAGATGGATACATCACCTCTTCAATTCTGTGGAAACTGTTCGGTATTCTTTTATGTGTTGGTCATCAAGGGTGGCCACAGACATAAAGGAGAGGCTCAGGAAATAAAGTTTATCAGACTCCCAGGTCCTACAGATGGAAGGCACAGCACACCACAAGGGACCAACCCCTGGTGGACAGCAAGTGGAAGACGGGAGCAATGGGAAGGTTTGGGCCAGGGTCGTTGCTGGAGGTTCTGAGGAAAAGGCTATGCTAGGCAGTGCACAGCTGAGGATTGGGTACTGTGAAGAATGTTTTCTTATTGTCTTGTATCTGACCCTGAGGAGATTAAAGCAGAGAATGATTGCCTCAAATAGTGTGGTCATACAGAGGATATCTGACTCTGGATTAGTTTCCATTTCCAAGGCACACTAGGCTGAGCCCTCTTCTTGTTAATGGTGATAAAAACATATAGTTAGTGATCTGGATTCAGTGTAGATGATCCTAGTTTTGTTGGCAACATAAACAATATCATAATCAGGAGTCAGTGGAACAAATGCCATCTTCTCTTCATCAGATCTGATCATGGTATTGACGTTGGCCTCATCGATGTCACAGAGTTTTCCTGCATTCTGTTGGACCTGGTGCTTGTTGGTCTTGACATTCACAATGAACAAGAATATATTGCTTTTTGTCTTCTTCATGGCCAACTCAGCAGTCAGGGGAACGCGATGATGGCGTAGTGGTCAACCTTGCTTCTCCTGGGATGCTCTTCCAAGGATATACAGGCCACCACCAGAGGTACAGTGTCCTGGGCCACAAGAGCAGGATTAACATAAAGAGTGTGTGTGTGTGTGGCTGTGCATGTCATTTAGCTCTGCCTTCTTGGTCTTAGAACCTTTGCTTTGGCTTCCTTCTTCACCTTCAGCACCATCTTGGTGAAAAGCTAGGCTGAGCCCTTATAATTGAGAACTAACTCCCACCTCCTCCCCACCCTAGGGACAGCCCTACTCAGCTAGAAAAGATTTTTACATGAAGAAATGAAACTGCCACACATATCTATATAAAATAAAAGTGGAGGTATCATTGTAATTATGGTCAATAACATAGATGTATCTCATTTATTGGTGACCAGAAGGAAAACACTAAGACCTGAAGTGAGCCAGTGGGTTGGTCATAAAAAGTACATGCAAGTCGCAAGGGTTCTCACTTTATAAATGTGAGGAAGGTTGGGAATGAGGAGGAAAGTTCACACTAGTCACTAATACGGTCTTTGACTTAAAGGGGGAAAAATCATTATTTCTTCACCATAGCAGACTAGATGTAATAGAAGTAATACAGATTTGGAATTAGACAGACTTTGCTGGGAATCTCAAAACAATCACTTGCTGGCTCTCTGACTTCAGGCGGATTATTCAATATACCTGGACCTCCGTTTCATTAACCATAATACAGGGCAAGCAATTACCATCTTGGGGTAAAGATGACAATTATAAGCCATATGTATAAGCTATTACAATTGTCCTAATTACCTGGCTCTCCAATAAAAGACCATAAATAGCAGTTATTTATATTATTTGTTTATGGGTTTATGAAGAGAAGAAAATCATATATGAAAAAATGTTTTCTGTGAAATTTGATAATTATGAGAAAATGGCCTGGTTCTCTAAATAAACACTGACAATATGACTCAAGCACAAATTGTTTACTGGCGAGGAGGAGAGCTTACCTCATTATACTTCCTTTCAAGCTAAGGCACTGGTAAGTTAGGGTTACCACAGGAACAGTGAGTAGGACAGACTCAATTTCTAAGTGTGGGCCCCAAGGAAAGATGCACAATACACCCAGAAAGAAGGCAAAAGTTATCCAGAGGGAAATAATCCCAGTACTTAGAAGATTTCATGTCATGTGGAAGAACAAAAAAAGTAAAAATATTGATTTCAGGAGACCAAAGATGGGTCCAGTAGATCCTTTACCGCTTGAGAACCTGGCAACATATTTTCTCATTTCTCAAATCAGAAAGAGACCCTTTTTTCTGAAGCAATTCTCAAAAACATAATTAGATTTACCTCCTGGTAGTCACTCATACTTTAGTATGAAGTCTTACATTCAAATGGTATCTTCCAAATATCAGACACTGAGGAAAGAATCATGATGGGAAGTATTGAAAGAGAGCACTTTTCAATCCAAATGTAAATTTTTAAACTCTGTTGTCCATTCCATGTCCAAGAAAAGAATCACAGAGAGGGAGATGATAATTTCCAGCTGCCAGAGACAGATGCATTTAGTTCACGGGTTTATCCATAGCAAATAAGGAGATTGAAGTCAAGCTGAGAAAACAGCTGTTGCTGAGAAGGCCAAGACCAAGTGACTTCAAAGATGTGGCAAACCCCATTGCCAAATCAAAGATATGGAGCACATCCACTGGGGTTGCAAGAAAAGATGAAGGAAGGCTACCAGTGGCTCCAAAGTTGAGAAGTGTGTGCCAAAGACAAATGAGTTTACTCAGCAGTTGGTTTTTAATTACTAAGCTGGTCTCTCTGTAGCCACAGGTCTTTCTGCAGTCACAATAGTTCTTACCAGTGGTGATAATTAGCTGTCAGTTACACTACAAGTTCAGGATTGTTCTGAATAGAGCAGCTTAATGGAGGCCTGCCTGACAGAGAAACTATTGAATGAGACTGCAAATGCAGGGGAAACAAAACACCAAAAAACTACCTTCAAAGTGGTAGAAACCAATAAATGAGTCCTTTTAAAAAAAACACTCAACAAGTATGAATTCTTGGGTTAAATATAGGTGATTTTAGACATGGGAACTTCATCTGGTATTGAATTACCAAAGCCTCATCTTCATTGGATCTCAGACATCAAATGCATCCCAAATGTGATAGAACTCATGGACCCAATGGTTTTCTTTGGCCCAGGCTAAATGAACTGGAGCAAGAGATGAAAGCTGGAGAGATGTAGCCTGCATCAGGCTCTCCAATCTCTTGAAGGGTCTTGCTTCTCAATGACAGAGAGTACCTCACTTCTGCAGGCAAGTAAAGGATGTATACACATGTGCCAGGGGCACTTAGTCCAGGCCCGGATAATTCCCAGCATTTCCTACTGAAATCTTTTTTTTTTTATTATTTCAAAAATGTGAATTTACAAAGTGCAACTTTTGTATTGTTGTGGCTTCCCCACCAACCTCCCTCCCTCCCGTGGCCCTCCCCTCTCCCTCTCCCATCCCGCCCTTTATCGAGTTTCATTTTTAATTACCTTCATATACTGAAGATCAACTTAGTATATACTAAGCAAGGATTTCAACAGGCTAAATTCACACAACCGCACAAGGTATAGGGTACTGTTCGACTAGTAGTGTTTTTAAGTTTCATAGTAAAACACATTAAGGACAGAGATCCTACGTGGGGAGCATGTACCCAGTGACTCCCGTTGTTGATTTAACAATTGGCACTCTAATTTATGACGTCAGCAATCACCGAGACTCTTGCTATGAGCTGCCTAGGCTATGGAAGCCCCTTGAGATCACCGACTCTGAACTTGTTTAGTCAAGGCCGTGTCACAGTGGAGGTTCCTTCCTCCCTTCAGAGAAAGGCGCCTCTCCCCTTGATGGCCTGTTCCTTCTGCTGGGGTCTTGTTCACCAGGGTCTTTCATTTAGATTGTTCTTTGCCACTGTGTCATGGCTTTCCATGCCTGTGAGACTCTCATGGACCTTTTAGCCAGATCCGAATGTCCCAAGGGTTGATTCTGAGGCAGGAGTGCTGTTTTGGGCATTTACCATTCTATGAGTCTGCTGTGTGTCCTGCTTCCCCCGCAGGATCATTCTCTCCCTTTTAATTCTATCCTTCATTATTTGCTTACACTGGTCTTATTTGTGAAATCTCTCCAACACATACCCTATCTTTCTGATCGGTTGTGTATTTATACTTATCATTTTACCAAGTGCGCTGGCATTGGTACCTGCCTCCTTGGTAAGATTGAGTTGAAATCCCCTGGCACATTTCTAGTTCCACCATTGGAGGTAAGTCCGAGTGAGCATGTGCCAACCTATATATCTCCTCCCTCTCTTATTCCCACTCCTATGTTTAACAGAAATCACTTTTCTGTTAATTTTAAACACCTAAGAATGATTGTGCATTGATTACAGAGTTCAACCAGTGGTCTTATGTAGAACAAACAGAGCAACAACAACAACCACAACAACAAAAATACTAAAAGGAATAAAATAGTAAGTTGTTCCTCAACAGTCTAGACAAGGGCTGATCCTGTCATTGCCTACTGAAACCTTAAAATGTATTACCTAGGGCAGTTCTCTGTTTGTCTGAATAAATAAGTGTGTGCACAAAGAAATGCATCCTCTTATATGCATGATCACATACTAGCTCTCAAACAAAAAGAACCTCAACAAACTTTGCCAACAGCATCTGAACAAAATAATTACCAAAGAGATAGGAGAGCCAGCCACTTCATACTATGATGCATGTACATCAGAGTGATGCCCACACTCAGAGGATGACCTGGTGGCGCACTCCAGACTACAGCAGCTGCTGCTTCTGAAGCTAAGCTCCACCACTACATTTTCCTTGCATCAGCAGTACACAGCTGCCTTCAGTCATCTCATTGGGGAAGATGGGGAACTTCCCACCTTCCTCTTGAAGAAATGGCATCAGCTGTGCCCCTTTTCCTCTGGCTCCACCTACATTCCACAGCTACATCCAAAAGCTGCTCACTCAGCCACTGCTAACCCTCTCTTGGCAACGAGTCCTGGCTATGTTTGTGACTACAGCTGTTCCATCTATCGGATAGCTAGTGGGTCAGAGGGTGACCTCAAACAACTGCATGATCTTGGATAGGCTAGAAGGAAAAGAAAGTGCTAGCGATCCCAAGGTTTGGTGTTGATAAGTGCATCAGGGTGTACACATGCCTCTGTGGGTATAGATAGGTATGGAGGTGTGTGGTCATGTGATTGGACAGGAAGCTGCATGTGTGATGGTGAGGGGCATGGCTATAGGGGTGGCTGAACTTATACCTGTTTGGTATGTATGAAATGGGTAGTGTATGCACATTACTAGCTCTTCCTCTCAAAAATTAGCAAGCCAAATTAAATTTAGATGTATCATGATGGTCTTTCAAGTACATTACATTAAGTTTCATTGTTTATAAGTTCCAGGCATGTCAAGTGATCTGTTGAAAGAACATCCAAGCCTTTATTCACTGAATCTGAGTTTCTAGTAGTTAAATCCCTCGCTGTTGTTCAGAGGTTCCTAAGCCCTCTTTCAAGATCTCTGCCTGAAGCCAATCCTTTTTTATATTAAACTTTTTATTT
Source organism: Lepus europaeus (assembly GCF_033115175.1). Taxonomy (NCBI): domain Eukaryota; kingdom Metazoa; phylum Chordata; class Mammalia; order Lagomorpha; family Leporidae; genus Lepus; species Lepus europaeus. The sequence continues at coordinate 61,354,404 of NC_084838.1, read as the reverse complement.
ATATAAGGTGAATAAATTTCATATATTTCATATATAGATTTAAAAGTATGAAAATTCTCAATCTATCCTCCCTATAGTTCATGCTTCCACCCTTCCTCCTCTCTTCCTTACTTTTTCTTTTAATTTTTACAATGATACTTTCAGTTTATTTTATAATCATAATCCTAAGCCTCTACCAAAGAGTTCAGCAAGTAGTAATTAGAAAAATTACTGTTCCTCAAGAGTATAGACATAGCTGTAAAAAAATCAAATCTCAAAATGTCAATATTGCTCATATACATTTTTGTGCTCTGTATATTGTCACAAATTGGGGAAATACGATATCAGTCTTTTTGGGAGGGAACTATTTCACTAAGCATAATGGTTTTCAGTTGCATCAATTTTGTTCTATCATTTGTTACAGCTGAGTAGTATTCCACAGTGTGTGTGTGTGTGTGTGTACATTTTCTTTAAGCAGTCAACATTTGATGGAGATCTGTATTGATTTCATGTCTTAGCTGTTGTAAATTGAGCTGCTATAAACATGGGAGTACTCATAACTCTTTCAGATGCTGATTTAATTTCCTTTGTATAAAATCCCAGGAGTAGGATGACTGGATCACAAGATAGATTTTAATATTTCTTAGGTATCTCCATACTGTCTTCCATAATGGTTGTACTAGCTTACATGCCAACAAATAGTGGATTAAGGTACCTTTCCCCCCCACATCCTCACCAGCATTTAGTACCTTTTGATTTTTCAATGATAGCTATTAGAACTGGGTGAGGTAGAACCTCATTGTGGCTTTTATTTGCACTTCCCTGATGGCTAGTGATCCTGAGATTTTTTCATGTGTCTGTTGGCCATTTGAATTTCATAACTTTAAAAATGCCTGTTCATGTCCTTTGACCATTTCTTGACTGGATTGTTTGTTTTGCTGTTGTTGCATTTCCTGAGCTTTTTATTTATTCTAGATATTAGTCCTTGATCAGTTGCATAGTTTGCAAGTACTTTCTGCTGTTCTGTTTCCTTCTCCACTTTGTTGAGTGCTTCCTTTGCAGTGCAGAAGTTTCTTAGTTTGATGCAATCCCATTAGTCTACTTTTGCTTTTATTGCCTGTGCTTCTGGGGTCTCTTCCACGAAGTCTTTTCAATATGCCAATGTATTACAGAGTTTTCACAGTGTTTTCCTCTAGGAAATTGATGGCATCAGCTTGTAGATTTAGATCCTTGATGCATTTAGAGTTGATTTTTGTGTAAGGTGCAAGGTAAGTGTCTTGTTGTATATCTGTATCTCTGCACATGAAGATACAGTTTTCCCTGCACTATTTGTTGAAGAGACTGTCCTTCTCCAGGGATTTTTAGCTTGTCAAAGATTAGTGAGTTGTATATGCTTGGATTAATTTCTAGGGTTTCGATTGAGTCTCATTCCTCTGCATGTGTATTTTTGTGTGAGAACCAGGCTGTTTTGATTATAACTGCCCTATAGAATGTCTTGAAATCTGGTATTATGCTGCCTCTGGCCTTATTTTTGTTGTTCAAGATGGATTTAGCTATTCAGAGTCTCCTGTGTTTCCATGTGAACTTTAGCATCATTCTTCTAGATCTGAAAACAGTGTCACTGGTATTTTGACTGGGATTGCACTGAATCTATAAATTGATTTCAATAGTATGGATATTTTGATGATATAAATTCTTCTAATCCATGAATATGGAAGATTTTCTATGTATCTTCTATTTATTTATTTAACATATTATAATTTTATTGTAGAGATTTTTCACATTCTTAGTTAAATTTATTACATGGGATTTAATTTTTTGTAGTTATCATGAACGGTACTGATCTTACAAATTCTTTCTTAGCCATGGCATTGTCTCTGTATACAAAGGCTATTGATTTTTGTGTGTTGATTTTATATCCTGCAAATTTACCAAACTCTTATGAGTTCCAATATTCTCTTCGTGTAGTTTTATGGTTTCCCTATATATAAGATCATGTCATCTGCAAATAGGGATAGTTTGACTTCCTTCTTTCCAATTTTCATCCCATTGATTTCTTTTTCTTGACTAATGGCTCTAGCTAAAACTTCTGCAACTATAATGGGTAGTGATGGTGAAAGTGAGTACCTTTATCTTGTTCTGGATATTAGTGGAAATGCTTCCAACTTTTTCAAATTCAATATGATGCTGGCTGTGGGTTTGTGACATACTGCCTTGATTGTGTTAAGGAGTGTTCCTTCTATTCCCAATTGCTTAAGACTTTTTATCATGAAAGAAGGTTGTATTTGTTTTTTGACAAGCAGAGTGGATAGCGAGAGAGAGAGAGAGAAAGGTCTTCCTTTTCCATTGGTTCATCCTCCAATGGCCGCTGTGGCCAGCACGCTGCAGCCGGCGCACCACACTGAACCGAAGCCAGGAGCCAGGTGCTTCTCCTAGTCTCCCATGGGGTGCAGGACCCAAGGACTTGGGCCAACCTCCACTACACTCACAGGCCATAGCAGAGAGCTGGCCTGGAAGAGGGGCAACCAGGACAGAATCCGGCACCTCAACCGGGACTAGAACCCGGTGTGCCAGCACCGCAAGCGGAGGATTAGCCCATTGAGCCGCGGCTCCGGCCAAAAAGTTGTATTTTATCAAATGTTTTTCTGCATCTATTGAAATAACAGAGTTTTTATTCTTCAATTTTTTAATGTGATGTATCACATTTATTGATTTGCAACTGTTGAACCATCCCTACATACCAGCAATAAATCCCATTTGGTCTGGGTGAATGATCTTTTTGATTTGTTGTTGGATTTGATTAGCTAGTATTTTGTTGATGATTTTTGCATCTATATTCATCAAGGATATTGGTCTATAGTTCTCTTCCTTTATCTTTCTCTAGTTTTGGTATTAAGGTGATATAGACCTCAGATAAGCAGTTTGGGAGGATTCCTCCCTTTCAATTGTTTTCAATAATTTGGGAAGAAATGGGATTAGCTCTTCTTAAAAGTCTGATAAAATTCAGCAATGAAGTCACCCAGTTCTGGGATTTTCTTTGTCACAAAGGTCTTTATTACTGATTCCATCTCCATCATGGTTATTGGCCTTTGAGATTCTGTCTTCATGACTCAATTTTAGTACATTTTATGTGTCTAGAAATCTATCTACTTCTTCTAGATTTTCCAACTTGTTGGTATATAGCTGTTTGTAGTAATTCCTGATGATTCTTTTTATTTCTGTGGTATCTGTTGTAACATTTCCTTTTTCATGTTTGATTTTATTAATTTGGATCTTCTCTTTTTTGTGTAGTTTGTTGGGCCAATGATGTATCAATTTTGTTTATATTTTCAGAAAAATAGTTATTAATTTCACTGATCTTTTATATCATTTTTGGCTTCAATTTTATTTCTCCTCTAATTTTAATTATTTCTTTCTTTCCACTAATTTTGGGTTTGGTTTGTTCTTTAGAGATGCATTGATAGCTCATTTACTTGATGTCTTTTCAATTTCTTGATGTTGGCACTAATTGCTATAAACTTCCCTCTTAACATCGCTTTTCTTTATACTATAAGCTTTGATGTGTTGTCATCTTTATCTTTTTCCATGATTTTATCTCCCTTTTGATTTTTCCTATGACCCACTGTTCATTCAGAAATATGTTGTTCAAACTCCATGTGTTTACATATTTACTAGTTTCTTAAGTTGCCAATTTCCAGCTTCATTCCACTGTGTTCAGAAAAGATACATGGTATGATTACAATCTTTTGAATTGGGTTGAGACTTGCTTAATGGTATAGCATATTATCTATCTCAGAGAAAGTTACATACACTGCTGAAAAGAATGTGTATTCTTCAGCTGTGGAATAAAAGGTTCTGTAGATATCAATTGGTTCCATTTGGTCCTTAGTGTAAATTAACTCTGTTGTTTCTTTGTTGATTTTCTGTCTAGTTGATCTGTCCATTGATGAAACTAAGATATTGAAGCTCCTCATGATTATTGTATTGGATCTATGTCTCCCTTTACATCCATTAACATTAGGGGCATATATATTTACCATAGTCACAACTTCTTGTTGAATTGATCCCTTATTTATTCATAACGCCATTTTTGCCCTTTTTAATAGTTCTTGTTTTAAAGTCTATTTTGTCTGACTTTAGCATGGCTACAACTACTCTTTTGTGCCCTTCATTACCATGGAATATCTTTTCCATCATTTAACTTTTAGTCTCTGTGTATCTTTGTTAGTCGGGTGTATTTCTTATAGGCAACAAATACATAGGTCTTGTTTTTTAATCCATTCAGCCAGTCTGTATCTTTTGATTGAAGAATTTAGGCCATTTACATTTATATTCACGGTAATTACTGATAAAAAGTGAATTGGTCCTGTCATTTTCCCATCAGTATTCCTATTGTTTGCTTTGGATTTCTTCTGTACTTAGAAGATTCTCTACCTTTACATTCTTTTATAATGATTATCTTTCTCTGTTTCTGAGTGTAGCACACCTTTCAGTATCATCTTTAAGGCTGGACAAGTGGTAACAGAGTCTTTCAACTTGTTAGGTTTGGAAAGTCTTTGTTTCATCTACATTTAGAAATGAAAGCTTTGCAGTCTAGGAGAGAACGGAGATACACAGTCCTAGCTCTAAAAGAAAAAAATTGTCAACCCTGTTTACTAAAGTCACCCTTGAAGATGAAATTTATCCAGAAGCTCTTCTTCATTGGGGCCCAGATGTTCAGCACTGACCACATGACTGTACAAAACAGGAATCCCAAGATTACAACTGACATCCATATGGACTTTGTTCTTCCCTATAAGATTTGGCACACATTACTTCATTTTCTCCTTCCTCACCACTGCACAACTGAAATTGGGATATACCTCACCCCACATGCCCACTTTTGCAATTCCTGCCTAATATGAATCATGGATCAGGTATGGTGCAAATTTCTGAGGGACATCCACACTTGGTTTTCTTTTAGACTCTGTGTCCTCACTTGTGCATCAACTTTAAATACAGAGTGTGTCAAGATACTAACCAGCAGAAAATGTTCCATCAGGCATGTAAGCACTCACAAATTCTAAATGGAATTTTTTGTAGTTTTGTGCTTTGTGTTGGTGAATAGCTCATCACCTATTGCAATGGGACCAGTTTTATAAACTGCAAAAATTAATGAGCCCGAGAAACTTATAAACCTCTTCTCCCAAGTCTTTTGTGATAAAAATTGAACTAGTATTTAAGAGCATTTTAGGATCTTTCTCTAAACTGACACCACCTTATTTATCATTTCAGTCTAGCTGAATATTATAAAACATTTACTATATACAAGGGACCTTGCTGGGCTCATTATGATAACATAACTAAGGTATAGAACCACATTATAGTTTCTTTTTTTATTTTTTTTAAAAGATTTATTTGAAAGTCAGAATCACAAGGACAAAAGGAGAGAGAGAGAGAGAGAGGAAGAGAGAGAGAGAGAGAGTGAACCATCAGCTGGTTCACCTCCCAAATGGCCACAATGGTAAGGGCTGGGCCAGGCCAAAGCCAGGAGTCAGGAGCCTCTTCCTTGTCTCCCAGGCAGGTTCAGGGTCCCAAGCACCTGGGCTACTGTCTGCTTCTTTCCCAGGTGCATTAGCAGAGAGCTGGATTGGAAGTAGAGCAGCTGAGACTGGAACAGGTGCCCATATGTGAGTTGTTGGCACTGCAGACAGTGGCTTAACCCACTGTAATCAAGTAGTGGAGGATGGTGCATAGTAGCCAACCACTCTCAACCCTCCCAGTATTAAACGCACATTGACTATTGGAGTTGATTTTTTTTTTATAAAAAAATTTAGGTAAAGGGTTCCCCCTGCCAAAGCTCTTGCTTTTTTTTTTTAATGATTTGCTTATTTATTTAAAAGTCAGAGTTATATATATAGAGAGAGATCTTCCATTCACTAGTTTATTCCCCAAATGGCCACAATGGCCAGGGCTGGATCTGGCTGAAGCCAGGAGCCTGGAACTCCATCCAGGTCTTCCACATGGGTGCAGGGGCCCAAGGACTTGAGCCATCTTCCAATACCTTCCCAGGAGCATTTGTAGGGGCTGGATTGGAAGTGGAGCAGCCAGGATTCAAATAACACCCATATGGGATGCCAGCATTGCTGTGAAGTTAACCCACTGCACCACACTGCCTGCCTCCAAATTTTTTACTATTACTAAAACTTCTTATTCTTTAAAAAATTCAATAATTTTTAGGGGCTTTTTTTTCTCTTTATATACAGAAGATCAATTTAGTATAAAGATTTCAACAGTTTGCACCCACATAGAAACACAAAGTGAAACATACTGTTTGAGTACTAGTTATAGCATTAAATCAAAATGTACAAAACATTAAGGACAGAGATCCCACATGAGGAGCAAGTGCACAGTGGCTCCTGTTGTTGACCCAACAAATTGACACTCTAGTTTATGGCGCCAGTAACCACCCTAGGCTGTCGTCATGAGTTGCCAAGGCTATGGAAGCCTTCCAAGTTTGCCGACTCTGATCATATTTAGACAAGGTCATAAAAGACAGAGTGAGGATAGTAACCAATGATCCTAAGAGTGGCATTTACCAGGTTTGAACAATTATACAGCATTAAGTGGGGAAGAGGACCATCAGTACACACAGGTTGGGAGTAGAGCCATTGGTGGCAGAGGTTATGATTACGAAGGAATGAGGCCCAAGTACGCTAGACAGGGTCTAGAACAAAGGACAGAGTCATTATTAGAGGAGCTAAGAAAGGTGCTGTCTAAGCTACAATGAAGTTTTCTGATTTAGAGGCAAATAGAACCTGATAGAAGGGGCTTGATAATAATCTGGTGGGCTTTAGGCCTTGTAAGTTAAGAGGCCCAGACCTATCTATCTCTTCACATGGGGTATATCCTAAGGGAGGTGTGAACCTCCTAGGGGAAGGCACTCTGTTGACTTTCATTACTTGGCTGGCCTGGGAGGAGAGCTGGCCAGGTAAAGGCAGGGGGCATCTCTAACAAGAAATTTACAGTTCTGCCTGCAATGTTGCTGACCCTACTTGACCATACCCTTAGCTGCCGTGGTCACTTTGGAAGTTGGGCTGAGTGAAGGGCTTTTCAGCTTAGAGCCAATAAGATCTGTGGCTCTGACCTTGGGCATCCTTCGACTCCAGGGCAGGTCCATTTCCAGTGATCCAACTCTTGGCAGAGCTCCCAGGGCTCTTCACAAGCTGACTTCTGCTGAAGCCCAGGCTTACCACATTGAAAGCCACTGCAGTGGACTGGCCTGTTGGGTCTCCTTGAGGGCAGATCACTGTACAGATCAGCCATTAATAGGCCTGCCACCATTTCTTCTGATGCCTAGCTTTCTTTTCCTCCTGGTTTGTGTTAAAGCAGACCAGAGGATGCAAGTCAAGGGAGTGCCCGTGTCCCATCTCTAATCTTCGGTGGCCTGAACTACAAGTCTATAGTCACAGGCATGTTCTGTAGTAGTTTTTCTAAGGTAGACAATGCCCATGAGGGAAATTATATTCTCACTTAAAAACTTTCTTTCCCTTTGGTCTGAAAGGAAGGTTTTTTCTACTTACTGCTTACTTCGCTGATGATGAAGTGAATCTAGCTATGAGATTATTATTTAAGTTCTTATTGAAAACCTTTAGTTTCAATTGTTACCATGAACTCACTAAGTTGTATGGAGATTCATTATATAGGTCTTGTCCTGTCACATTTCCATGGTTTCTTAGGCTTCCTTTTACCTGCAGTATCCAATAGCACATTATAGTTTCTTACAATCTCTCTGAACCATATAAGTCAAATCATATTGTAAATGGCACAGGGGGATAAATTACTATTGAAAGAAAGGTAGGATATTATGGAGAAAACCTATATGGTTCACCTAATGAATGAATAAAAGGTTGTTTAATTAAAATGAAATAAGGGATACTGCAGGTAAAAGGAAGCCTAAGAAACATCATGGAAATGTGACAGGACAAGACCTATATAATGAATCTCCATACAACTTAGTGAGTTCATGGTAACAATTGAAACTAAAGGTTCAGGAAGATCAGATTTTTTTTTTTTTGACAGGCAGAGTTAGACAGTGAGAGAGAGAGAGACAGAGAGAAAGGTTTTCCTTTTCCGTTGGTTCACCCCCCAAATGGCCGCTACGGCCAGCGCTCTGCATCGATCTAAAGCCAGGAGCCAGTTGCTTCCTCCTGGTCTCCCATGCGGGTGCAGGGCCCAAGGACCTGGGACGTCTTCCACTGCCCTCCGGGGCCACAGCAGAGAGCTAGACTGGAAGAGGAGCAATCGGAACAGAATCTGGCACCCCAACTGGGACTAGAACCTGGAATACCAGCGCCACAGGTGGAGTATTAGCCTAGTGAGCCACGGCGCCGGCCGGAAGATCAGATTTTTAAAAGAACATCAAGGCTAATCTTTAACTTCAGTCACTGGGGTTAAAATATTTAAGAAGGATATAAGAAAAAGACAAGAAATCCTATCATGGGTACCAGTTCAGGGACAGTAACATGGGAGCTGGTGTTGTGTCATAGTGGGTTAAGAAACCATCTGCAGTGCTGGCATCCTACAAGTGCAGAGATTTGTGCCTCAACTGCCCCTCTTCCAATCCACCTCCATTCTGATGTGATGAGAAAGGAGCAACATTGACACAAGTTCTTGGGCTTCTGCACCCATGTGGGAGACCCAGATGAAACTCCCGGCTCCTGACTTCAGCCTGGCCAAGCCCTGGCCATCAGCACCATTTGGAGAGTAAATCAGTAGAACATTCTCTCTCTCTTTCTCTCTCTCTCCCTTCTCCTTCTCTCTCTCTCTCTCTCCCCCTCCCTCCCTCCCTCTCTGTAACTCTGCTTTTCAAAAAATAAATAAATCTTTAGAAAAAGACACAGTAATGTGAAGTTATGATATGTACTAAAACCCCTTTCCTACTGGAGTAAGCAAGTAGAGACATCTCAATGTTCAACATCTCAATGCTGCATATTCCTGACTAAGGGCTCTCTATCAGAAGGACCTCACAGAAGCATCAGCAGAGCAACCTCGCTGAAGTATACAGAAAGGGTAAGAGGTATCTTCTTTTGGGGACCTGAGTTTGAGACAGTACTTACCATCTTCATCTTTTCTCCATGTGAGAGGGAGTGTGTGTAAGGAAGCAGATTGCTTTACTTCTCCCTCTCCAACTAAGTCAGGTTTCCCCTAGAGACTTTCTCATGAAATTTGAAAGTATCATTAGCAAGGAAAAGCTGTTAGGAGCCTTGGTTGCCCCTGGAGGCTCACAGACCCAGGAAATTGCACAGAACATCTAATGGATCCTAAGTGTAATTGGGTGAGTCATAAGACATCAAGGTTGCTTCCACCTCTGGGTACCTTGCAGTTTCACAAATGTTAAGGCAGATGTAGTAAAGATTCCCAGTTTCCTATAGACCAAGCTTATTTCACCAAATAGGGTATAGGTAGCAACCAGCTGGTTAGACTGAGAAATGGTGGACTGGCATGAAGGGAATGCAGAAAGTCACTACCAGTCCTGGGTGGGGGTGGGGACTGAACTTCCACCATTAAGACTTCTGGCTTGGCATTGAAGACCACCTAAGACAGCATACTGATGAAGTAAATGCTGGCTATCAATACCCAGAGATAGATCCTTAAAGATCTCAGCTGGCTGTGAGCAAGGATTGCCAGTCTGATACCCCCAACATGCTCACAATGACATGACCAATTTCCTTCATTCACCCTCATTTTCTTAGACCCACCACCAGCAGAACTGCTGCCTGACCTGGGAAGGAAAAAGACAATGAGTGAATCATACCCCACCCTTCTGCATTCAGCTTCCAGCAACCTAATAAAGTAAGTTTAGTTAAAGATTTGATGCTTGGAACTGAGACCATGATTTTAATAACTAAATTGCGAAAAAGTCACTAAATTAAGCTGATAATCACTCAAAGGAATAGAGAGGAAAGCTTTCCCAGTACTCATAAGGATAAGACTCAACTTAGTATAGTTAGTAGCAGTCTGGAGAAAAGAATATATAGCTGTATGAATTGAGTGTTGAGACATACTGATTAAAAAATTCAAATGGTAAGCAGTAGGATCTGAACTGCAAAACTAGTAATAATATAAAAGATATAATCACTATTTGATGAATTAGAGAGAATAACTTGACTCATGAGCAAAAACATATTTTAAAAAAAAAAAACCTGGTAGGCACCGTGGCTCAATAGGCTAATCCTCCACCTGCGGTGCCAACACACCAGGTTCTAGTCCCAGTCGGGGTGCCGGATTCTGTCCCAGTTGCCCCTCTTCCAGGCCAGCTCTCTGCTGTGGCCCAGGAGTACAGTAGAGGATGGCCCAAGTCCTTGGGCCCTGCACCTGCATGGGAGACCAGGGGAAGCACCTGGCTCCTGGCTTCGGATCAGTGTGGTACGCTGACCGCAGTGGCCATTGGAGGGTGAACCAACAGTAAAGGAAGACCTTTCTCTCTCTCTCTCTCTCTCTCTCTCTCATTGTCCACTCTGTAATTTTTTTGGATTACTCATGTAATCCAAGCATGGAGGAAAGTTAGAAAAGGCTTCCTGAGTAAGTGACATGTATGGATGTCCATTCTGGATGGGCAGAATTTAAGCAAGAGAAGAAATGCACCCGGAAACCATTCTAGATGTACATGGTGCTTTGAAGAAAGTGCAAGGTATGGTAAAAAACAAACCCTAACTCACATTTTCCTCCCCATACAACAACAACAAAAGACTAATCAAGAATTCTTTTAAAAATCCCATGAGAGGGGTAGGCATTTGGCCTAGTGGTTAACGAATCCATGTTCCATTTTAGAGTGCCTAGGTTCAAGTTCTGGCTCCACTCCTGATTCCAGCTTCCTGCTAATGCACATCCTTGGAGGCAGCATTGATGGCTCAAGTTCTTGGGTCCCTGACATCCATGTGAATGGCCTTATTTCCCAGCTCCCAGCATCAATTTTGACTGGTCTCAACTGTTGCAGTCCCTCTGTCCAAAAGAAAGTGGGAAAGGGGACGAAGGTCAGGAAGAGAGGGAGAGGGAGGGAGGGAGGGAGGGAGGGAGAAGCATTAAAAAGAAAATCACACAATAATCTGTGGCCTACAGTACCAGGAAAATGCATGTATTTACTCAGACCCAAAATTTTGAAAACAATTTCAGGAATGTTCATAATTCTCATAATTTCCTTTAGAGAATTGTTTTCTAGCTTGGGCAATGGGATGGTAGTGATTCCACTGAGCAAAACAGGTCAACAATAGCTGAATGGTCTGTTAAGAGAAATCCCAAATGTATATCAACAAGCCAAAGCCCTGAAAGTAGAGTTATAGAAAACAAGGGAGACAGAAAGATAGATCTTCTACCAACTGGTTCATCCTCCAGATGGCTGCAATGGCCAGGGCTTGGCCAGACTAAGACCAGGAGTCAGGAGCTTATCCAAGTAGCAGGGGCCCAAATACTTGGGTTCATCTTCTGCTGCTTTTTTCCAGGCTATTAGCTGGGAACTGGATTGGAAGTGGAGCTGCTGAGACATGAACCAGGGCCCACATGGTATGCCAGCATCACAGGCAGTAGCTTTATCCATTGTGCCATGCCAGCCACCAAAAATCCTCTTTTAATGTCTATATTTATATCTTCAACATCTGCACTCAAATTTCCCCAGGATGCTCAAACTAAACATATCCAAAACTGAACAATCAGCTTCTCTCCAATGCTACTCTTTTATGTTGCCTATCTTTATAAAAATACCATTACTCCCACACTGGCTGCTTAAACTAAATTCTCCAGTAATATTCTTGACCATTCTTATTCATTTTTCTCAAAAACAATCAGATACCAATTTATGTAGCTCTTAACTTCATTTACCTCTGTTCTCACTGTTATTTATTATGAAAACTTACTGTGTCTATCAGCTTCTAATTTTTCATTTCCAATTTATTCAAACTACTCCATCTAATTAATGTTTCCTAACTAATAAACTGATCATGTCATTTTAAATATTTAAGTCCATCAATGGCGACCATGGCCCTTATGATGAATTCCATACTCCCTGCCTTGGTCTCATGGCGGTTCTGATCTAGCCCCTGGTTTTCGTGCATCTTGTTTATTCTCTGCACACATAAGTCACACCATACCTTGCACTTTCTTCAAAGCACCATGTACATCTAGAATGGTTTCCGGGTGCATTTCTTCTCTTGCTTAAATTCTGTCCATCCAGAATGGACAGCCGTACATGTCACTTACGCAGGAAGCCTTTTCTAACTTTCCTCCATGCTTGGATTACATGCCCCTCCCCTGCTCTCGCCTCACTTGCTCTGCTTACTCTTAAAGCACAGGACTACCTTGAATTGCAATTGCCATTTGCCAATCCTTAGCAATCTAAGGGTGAATATGTTGTTCATTCCCATATCTCTGAGACATAATGCAGTTCCTGGAACCGACTAAGTGCCCCAAAAGTATTTGATGGTGGCATGAATAAATGAAGAAGGAATAGAAATCAGAAAGTGGGGTGGTGATATGGATGTGGAAGCAAACTCCAGTAAAACCACGTCTCAATTTTCTGAATTCTGGAAAGTACTCGCAATCTCATTACTATCTCCACACCTTTGTTCTTACCTCTGCTCCCTCTTGGAATGTTTCTTTCTTCTGCCCCTCCCACACATACCTATTTCTCCAGAGAGACTTGCCCAACTCATAAACACCCACATTGACTTCTTATTTCTCTGAACCCCTGTGGAACTTATTACCTATAAAATTATACCTTAGAACATGATTATATACTGTCTTATAATTTCTCTAATAGTTTCATTTGAATAAGTTTTGTCTCTGTCTTGAGAAGCTTTACTTCACTTATAAAATAAAAGGTTTTGTGGGTTTCCTCCTCATTGAACCTACCATAGACCTGAGTACTTAGTGATATGCTGGGAAAAGTTGGCACATCATAATCCCTGTTGATTAATTGACATCTTTAACAATCATCAATATCTTTTTATTCAGCAATAAGCCTTATGAAATTTTCCTAATCATTTCATTTCCAACCCAGGAGTGAATCAGGGAGCCTGGCCCTGCTTGAAAAATAGATCTGTTGATAATAGTCTTTCTACTTTTAATCTAAGCATCTATCTTGGAAAATTCATTCATTTAATAAACATCTATTAGGATTAATTATGTGCTATACCCTCTCAATCCCACTACTACCCTCAGACTACTGTACACCTGTGATACATGACTATAGTCATGGTGATTGGCGGGTTTCCTTGATGCAGAGCCTGAGACCTAGGTACTTGTGAGTGTTCTCAGGGGAAGAGGAGTGAAGGCAGCAGAGTAAGTCAGAAGAAAGCTAAAGCTGTGTGTGGTCCCAGCTACAGTTCAACTCTAGCCTGGTCCCACAGCAAGGTCTGGAGCATGAATTTCTCTAAATGGCCCTACCTTGAGACAGTGGTTGATTTTTGTACTCCTTTAGTCATTGGCTATGGATTGTTGATGGATCTTCCATGATACAGAGATTCCTTTTTTAGCCACATGTCACTCTATAGAGAAAGAGCAACTGTCAGCTAAGATTATGCACTGCTTGCACAAAAAGGGTCTGGAGGGACACCAGGAGTGTTCACAATAAATGGGCATACATCTATTTTTTAATTTTTTATTTCATAAATGTGAATTTACAAAGTGCAACTTTTGTATTGTGCCTTCCCCACCAACCTCCCTCCCTCCCGTGGCCCTCCCCTCTCCCTCTCCCATCCCGCCCTTTATCGAGTTTCATTTTTAATTACCTTCATATACTGAAGATCAACTTAGTATATACTAAGCAAGGATTTCAATAGGCTGCATTCACACAACCGCACAAGGTATAGGGTACTGTTCGACTAGTAGTGTTTTTAAGTTTCATAGTAAAACACATTAAGGACAGAGATCCTACGTGGGGAGCATGTACCCAGTGACTCCCGTTGTTGATTTAACAATTGGCACTCTTATTTATGACGTCAGCAATCACCGAGACTCTTGCTATGAGCTGTCTAGGCTATGGAAGCCCCTTGAGTTCACCGACTCTGAACTTGTTTAGTCAAGGCCGTGTCACAGTGGAGGTTCCTTCCTCCCTTCAGAGAAAGGCACCTCTCTCCTTGATGGCCTGTTCCTTCTGCTGGGGTCTTGTTCACCAGGGTCTTTCATTTAGATTGTTCTTTGCCACCGTGTCATGGCTTTCCATGCCTGTGAGCACATACATCTATTTTTACAGAAAATATGCTCCATCCAGTAAATCTAGACCAGAATTTAAGACAACCATTAATTAGAAACAGTGAAAGGCTGCTCTTACCTGAAGCTAGAGTATACACAAGATGACGGTCATACGTTGCTAAGGCACTAGTCTTCCTAAACATTCTGTTTAGACAACAGTTATAGAACTATAGATAAAACAACTCTCCAAGAAATCTACTCTGTTTTTAATCAGAAAATAAAATTTGGAGATGTGGGGAGATGATTTAAGATGCGATCAATGCCAACCTGACAAACTATTCTAGAGACATAAATGGTCTATTTTGGTCATTTGTTTCAATAATGTTAGCTCAGTTATTCCTGGCCTTCTGTGAGAAACTTTATAGAGCAAAAGCAGTCTCTAAAGCCAGATTTCATTTGGTTTAATGCCTAGTTATTCTCTATCTCCATTCATCTCAGAGTTCCAGTTCTCAGGCCAACATAAGCCATTGCTATTTTTCAAACATCTTCCTTGTTAATCAGTTATTCATCTCTGATACAGAAAAGTCTTGAACTCAAAACACAGCTAATCCATTAGTCAGGGAAAGGTTCACTTGCTATGGTGTCTACTTTGCTTCTGCCTCTCCTCTCAGTGCTCAGACCCATGTTTGACAGCAGGGAAACAGGACTTTCATGGCCATTCCCATGTTTACCCCTGGCAGGTGACTTTCTCCTTTGGCAGAACTGGCTGGCTGTAGCACCTTTCACAATTCTGGCTGACAAGTCTTCCCCTTACCAATCTGTGTGTGCCCACTGGCATGACACAGCCATCTATCCACTTCAGGGTGTGGTAGGATTATGTTTAATGGAGCCAGGTTTCTGCCTTAGTTTCCTCAGGCCCCTGCATGCCAGCCAAATACTCTGTAGTCTCAGAAAGAAATGTTCCGAAGTACAGAGAGATAGACAGCAGTCACTGCCACTAAATTACAACAAAGAGCATGCCATTAAAATGCAGGGCAATTAGCTATCAGTTGGCATCTTGATGGGCACAGAATACAGAGGGAACAGTAAGAGTGAACTTTACCATTTGCTGGTTTTTAAAAAAATTTTCTTCAGCTGCTCTGCAAAGCTGAAGATCTTAATTGTCTCGGGGTTGTACGTGAAAGACCTAAGAAATAACCACATTCATTTCCATCCACCTACCTGGCAATATAATAGGAAAATGCAGGGATTAAATAAATTCCAGAATACCTTGATATGTAGAGACATGTCTTATTTATGTCTGTAAATTCAATGCCTGTGTAACCCAAAGTAGCTCAAAGCCTAGTATAAAGTAGGCACTCAATAAATGCTTATTGAATGAAACAATTAATTTTTAACAGGTCCATGTCCATTATTTTTCAAGTACATAATATATTATCCCCACTGTACTCTAGGTTATTAGAACTGTAAAAACTGGAGAAACGATCAATTTAACCAAACTTTGTAATTATCTCCATAATTATGTATGTCAACCTTCTAACCAGATGTTTCTCCAAATATTAGAAACAAGAGACTTTCTCATTGTCAGAGTTAGAATTGAGAGACTAATGTTAATATTGGATTAATGTTGGATCATTCAGGATCTGATTTGTTGAAAGACATTTGATGCTGCTAGGTTTCTGAAAATTTTATACACATATATACCTGACTCAGGGGAGTAGTAGTTTGTCTGATATATCATTCTATGATCTGTTTTCATCTATGCCAAAGCACCCATTAACACATGGATCATAAAGGGGGGAAAAACTTATGCAAAAGTCCCTGAAAAGAAAAGAAACACTTATACAACTTTAATAATGTTCAAAATTATCTTAAAGTGGGAGGTTGTCCCTTATTAGACATTTTGACCTCCTCATTTTGAATGGGAAAGATATTCTTTGATTTTTGTTTTCACTGAGCTGTTGATAATGACAGTACATAACAGAAGAGAATCTTTTATAACTTTTTCACAGAGTAGCCAAAAGACAAAATGTCAATCTTTTACCTTAATTCATAACTAAAAGTAAGCAACATACAACACAATGACAACCACCAAAGTTACATTTGATAAAATTTCTTGGAAAATTGATAACCTGAACTGGAAAATTTAGGCTTCATAATAAAAAGTCTATAAAATGTGAAACTATAGTTTCATAAGATAAATTTGACAAAAATTGAATACAGGAAATAATTTTTGTTCCAGTGTTTTTTGAATTTGTAATACAGACATATGAATATGTATAAAATTGAGAGGATTGAAAATGAATGTATAGAATTAAAAAATTAACCAGTTTGACTCCTTTTCCCTCAACCATGCAAATTTACTTGATGTAAATGGCAACTATAAGCACATCTTCTTTTATACCTTCCACAGATACTATTGTAGTATGGACCCAGAAATAGAACTTCTGTGTCATAGGTGTATTCATTTTATATTTTTATCATTTTTGTATTTCTTAATGATTGATCTGTATTCGTATTTTATATTTTAATATTAATAAAAATTTAAAATTTTAAGAACCCATTCATAAATTATGATTTATCATTAAAATAAAGTTTCCATTATAACAAAGATATTATAGCAAAGTTTCCATTTTATTGGTTATTACTATAGGGTTCACTCTCACAGATAGGGGTCTTTCTGAATTGTGTGTCCTGGCAGATTAAATACATCTTCAACCCTCTGTTTGGCAATGAAAGTACTCCAAGAAATACTGCATTTTATTGGTGAATTTCAGTCCCAAATGGAAGATCTTTCACTGGCAGCCAAAAACTGCATCTTTTGTATGCGCCACAAGACATTACAGAAGTTCATCTTTGAGTCAGAGGGGAATAAAGACAAACCAAGAAGCCAAAATACAGACCAGCAGGCCTAACTCACGGAGCTGACTAGAGACTGAAAGTGCCTGTCCATCATTAGATACAGGTCTTAGTGTAGGCTGTTGCTACTGTATGCAACAGGTAAAGTGATGGGTGTGATGTGAAATAAGGAATTCTTTTTTTTAAGATTTATTTATTTATTTATTTTAAAGGCACAATTAAAGAGATAGATCTTCCATCTACCATGCACTCCCCAAATGGCTGCAATGGCCGAGCCTGGGCCAGGCTGAAACTAGGATCCTGTAACTCCATCCAGGTTTCCTAGGTGTGTGTAAGGGTCCAACCATCTGGGCCATGTTTTGCAGCTTTCCCAAGCACATTAGCAGAGAGCTGGATGGGAAGTGAAGCAGCTGGGACTCAAGCAGCACCCTTATGGGATTCCAGCACTGCAGGTGGTGGCTTAATCCAGTTGTCCCCAGCTTTAACAGTGGAAATTGTTAAGCAGAGGGGTAAAGACTTTGGAGTCAGAGATACCTGGGTTCAAAATCCTAGTTCCCACTAACTGTGTGGCCTTGATCATGCTGCCTCCCCTCTCTGTGACTCAGTTTTTCAATCTGTAAATGATAATAGATACTTTGATGTGGAGGATTTGGAAATCATTTGCATAAAGGACCTGGCCCACAATCAATACTGCAGAAATGGTCAGTGTGACTGTGCTTCTCACAGTTAGACTCCAGTATCTTGATTCTAGAATTTTCTATGTAAATGAAATCCAGCCAGAGCCCAGGATGAAGAGAACTCTCAGAGAGGAGATGCAGTAAATGACTTTAACTCCTCTTTTCTTAGGAGCCTTCATCCTACAGGGAAATTAGATTTTCATTTTGAACTTCATTTATTTACTTTAATGTTATCTATAAATACAGGCATATGTGTTTGTTAAGACTAAGAGTTTCCTATTCCTTAATCACAGGGCATTTAACAAAATTGGAAAACTTAACATTGTTGATAGATTATGATTATTTAAAAAAACATTCCAAATTCAAATTTTGCAGGGCATCACCTGATGATTTATGTAAATTTATTTTCATCTAGATTAGGATCAAATACATTATTATGCTTTGCATACTATTCTAAAAGCAAATCATATCTTGTTTAGGATATCTTTATAGGTAATAAAGCTATAAAGAAATTAAAGAAACTGTTCAACACAAAAGTCTGTATAATGCTTCCTTCTGGGAGACGTCCCAAGAAGAAGTATCATTTAGGATTCCTCTAAGATGCCAAGAATAATTTATTTCCTGGGTGGAGATTTCACAAGTTATCTTTGTTATTGTGGAGGAATAGTATATTTCACATTAGTTTTGGGTTTTTTTGTTTTGTTTTGTTTTGTTTTGTTTTGTTTTGTTTTAAGAGCGATCATCTGAGTCTGCTAAACCAGACTAAAGTAAGGACGTGCTAAACTACTCTTATTTAGATGGGCTTACATTACCTAGTTTGAACCAAGTGAAGAAAAATTCTATCTTTTCTTCAGTCATGTTGGTGTCAGGAAAGAAGCGTGGTCTGTTAGTGAAACAGTGCAACGCTAAGGTCACTCCCATTCCACTACTACTAGCTTGATGCTGCGCCTCCTTCTCTAACCTGAAAAACTAAGATAAACGTACTTCAAAGCTGTATTAAAGACATAAAAGATGAATGCATTTAGTACTGCATTCAGTTGCCTTATTCATAATACACATTCAAGTAGACATACCTTTCCTCTTTTCACAGGCAGGCTCAATTCACTGATAAACTAGCTTAACATGAAGTGATGTTGTTTTAACATTTAATTATTCATTCAAAATGCAGAGTGGTAGAGAGGGAGAAGAGGATGGGAAGGGTGAAGAAGAGGGGAGGGGCAGTGGAGGAGACACACACACACACACAGAGAGAGAGAGAAAGAGAGAGCGAGAGAGAGAAATTTCTATCTACTGTTTCACTCTCCTATACCAGCTATAGCAAGGGCTGGGCCAAAATGAAGCCAGGAGCTCCATCTTGGTCTCCCATGTGAGTGGCAGGGACCCAAGCACTTGAACTATCATTTGCTTTCCCAGGCACATCAGCAGGAAGCTGGATCAGAGCAACTGGGGCAGGTTCTGGCACTCAGACATAGGATGCTGGTGGGTCAAACGGAGATCTAACCCACTGCATCACAATGCTGGCCCTGAGGGCTTTTTGTTTTATTTTTGCTTTTCCACTAGCTTTTATTATTATTTATTCCTTATTTCTCAAGTCAGTGACTCTCCCAACCACCCAACACAGCTGTTTAGGAAACAAGACTTTTTATGTTTGGGTCTAATCCCCCTTCCCATAGCTTTTCTACATTTTATACTGGGCTTCCATCTCCCTCATTGGAAGTCACATCTAGAACAGAGGAATTTTCTTAGTTTTCATTCAAATCCTACTCAGATGAATGAATGAATCTCAGTCTCTTTGCTATAGACATGTCCCAAATTGTTTTAATTTTATAATTATTTCAGAGTAAGCTTCCAGCATTTTAAGTTTATACCAAATTTAAATATAAAGTGAGTTAGGAAAGATTCCTGTTTTTCTATTTTTGAAAGTATTTGTAAATGA
The DNA here is from genome assembly GCF_033115175.1 of Lepus europaeus. NCBI lineage: Eukaryota > Metazoa > Chordata > Mammalia > Lagomorpha > Leporidae > Lepus > Lepus europaeus. The sequence continues at coordinate 61,334,787 of NC_084838.1, read as the reverse complement.
CTATAATTATCTGTTTCATGAAAATTCTGTAAAACTCAATCTTAAAATGGGATACAGTTTGTATAATGTTTATTTGTATGCAAGGGTGTATATTTGGGGTTTGTAGATCTTTAACGATTGATTCAATTACTCTAATGATTCGTTATTATGTTTTCCCTGAGGGTGATCATTTTATCTAAATTTTCTGAATATTAGCATAAAAATTTTGAATATACTATTATTTATTTGAAATCACTGCTTTGTAGTAATTTTCTTTGTTTGTCCCTACCATTTGCTAATCTCACTCTTTTCATTCAGTCTTGTTGGGTTTACTCATTTGAGTACATTTTTAAACAAGTGACTGTTGATTTTAGCTGTTGCATCTTTTTATTTCATTAATTTTTGTTTGTAATATGGCCTTCATGCTCCTTTGTGTAAGAATATTTTGCTATTCTTTATCCAACTTAAATTGCATGCATTGATCATTAATTTTCAGTGTTTCTTTCTTCCTAACATAAGTGCTTTGTGTTGGGAATTTTCTTGAATATAATAATTTAGCTGTATCTCACAAGTTGGATGCGTATTTTGTTCACTCATTACTGTTCAGGACTAAGGATTTTGTAATTTCCATTTTAACTTGCCATTTTTTCTGTACTATTTTTGAGGTAGGTTTTTAAAGTTTAAATATATATAAGATTATAAAAATTATTATTTCTTTGAAAGACACAGAGAGGGGGGTCAGTGCTATGGCATAATGGGTAAGGCCACTACCTGCCGTGCTGGCATCCCATATGGGCTCCGGTTCTAGTCCTAGCTGCTCCACTTCCAATCCAACTCTCTGCTATGGCCTGGATGGCCCATAGTCCTTGGGTCCATGCACCCACATGGGAGACCTAAAGGAAGCTCCTGGCTTCTGGCTTTGGATCAGCACAGCTCCAGCCATTGCAGCCAATTGGGGAGTGAACCAGCGGATGATGGAAGACCTCTCTTTCTCCCTCTCCTTCTTTCTCTAGCTCTGACTTTCAAACAAATAATATTATAAAACAACAACAAAAAAGAAAGACATGGAGAGATAGAGAGATGGCCTATCTACTGGTTTACTCTCCCAATGTCTGCAAGAGCCAGGGCTAGGCCAAGCCAAAACCAAGAGTCAGAAATTGAAAGAATTTGTCACCACTCATCCAGTCTTACAAAAGATGCTTCAGGATGTGCTACAAAAGGAAAGACAGAAACACAATCATTATTATGAAAGAATGTGAAGGTAGAAAATATTCCAGTAAAAGTACAAAGGAAATCCAAAGTGAACAATATGAATATTTATGGAAAAATGGCAGAACCAAGTTGTTACATATCAATAGTAACCTGGAATGTAAATAATCGCAACTTTCCAGTTAAAAGATACAGACTGGTCAAATGGGTTAAAATACAAGACCTACCTATTTGCTACATCCAGGAAATACACATAACCAACAAAGAGACATGCAGACCAAAAGTGAAAGGATGGAAAAGGATATCATATATTAACAGAAAGAAAAAGAGCTGATGTAGCCATGTTAATATCAGACAAAATAGACTTTAACACTAAATCTGTTAAAATAGACAAAGAAGAGCACTATATAATGATTAAGTGATCAATTCAAAAGGAAGATGTGACTATAATAAGTGTATATGCATCCAACTACAGGTTATCTGGCTATTTAAAAGAAATGTTAATGGATCTAAAGGGAAACATAGATTCCAATACAGTAGTAATGGGGGACTTTAACACCCCACTTTCAGCAATGCACAGGTCAAGCAGACAGAAAATGAGCAAGGAAACAACAGAGTTAATCAACACTATGGACCAAATGGACCTAATTAATATCTACAGAACTTTTAATCCCATAGCTGCAGAAGATACGTTTTTCTCACCAGTATATAGAACTTTTTCTAGGGTAGGCCACATGCTAGGCCATAAAGCAAGTCTCAGCAAATTCAAAAAAATCTAAATCATGCCATGCATCTTCTCTGACCGCAATGGAATAAAACTAGAAATCAACAACTCAAGAAACTCTAGATCATATGCAAACATATAAAGACTGAACTAGATGCACCTGAATGAACAGTGGGTCATAGAAGAAATCAAAAGAGAAATAAAAAAATTCTGGAAACAAATGAAAATGACAGCAAAACATATCAATATTTATGGGATACAGCAAAAGCAGTGTTAGGAGTAAAGCTTATAGCAATTAGTGCCTACATTAGGAAATTGAAAAGGCACCAAACAAATGAGCTATCACTGCATTTCAAGGACCTATAAAAACAACAACAAACCAAACTGAAAATTGGTAGGAGAAATGAAATAATTAAAATTAGAGAAGAAATAAACACAATTGACCAAAAAAATAAAAACCAAAAAAAAAAAAAATCAGTGAAATGAAGAGCTGTTTTTTTGAAAAAATAAATAAAATTGATAAACCATTGCCCCAAGTAACCGAAAAAAAAAGGAGAAGTCCCAAACCACTAAAGCCAGAGATGAAAAAGGAAGTATAACAACAGATACCACAGAAATAAGAAAGAATCATCAGGAATTACCTAAAAGAGCTATATGCCAACAAATCAGGAAACCTAGAAGAAGTGGTTAGTTTCCTGTACACACATAACTTACAAATATTGAGCCATAAAGATATAGAAAACATAAGCACACCAATAACCAAGCCAGAGATTGAATCAGTAAATAAGGCCTTCCCAGCAAAGAAAAGCCCAGTCCTGGAGCTTCACTGTTGAATTCTACCAGACATTTAAAGAAGAACTAATTCCAATTCATTTCAAGCTATTTAAAACAATTGAAAGAGAGGGAATCCTCTTAAACTCCTTATATGAAGCCAGAATAACTTTAATTCCTAAACCAGAAAAAGGTCCAACAAAGAAAATTATGCACCAATTTCCCTGATGAACATAGATACAAAAATCCGCAACAATACTAGCCATTTGAATCCAACAGCACATCAGAAAGATCATCCAACTGAACCAAGTGGGATTTACCCTTGATATGCAAAGATGGTTCAATATTCACAAGTCAATAAATGTGATAACATTAACAAACTGAAGAACAAAAACAATATGAATATCAATAGATCCAGAGAAAGCAATTGATAAAATACAATATTCTTTCATGATTGGAAAAAAAAACTTTAATCAAATTGGGTATAGAAGAAACATTCATCAAGACAATCTATGACAAACCCACAGTCAGGGAAAAATTTGGAAGCATTTCCACTAATATCTGGAACCAAAAAAAAGATGCCCACTCTCATAAATACTATCCAATATAGTCCTGAAAGTTTTAGCCAGTGCCATTAGGCAAGAAAAAGAAATCAAAGGGTAACAAATTGTGAAGGAGGAAGTCAAACTGTCCGTATTTGCAGATGACATGATTCTATATATAGGGAAACCAAAAGACTCCACTAATAGAATACTGAAACTCATAAAACAGCTTTATAAAGTGGCAGGATATAAAATCAACACACAAAAATCAAAAGCCTTTGTATATAAAGACAATGTCATGGCTTACAAAGAACTCTTAAGATCAATCTCATTCACAGTAGCTACAAAAAAATTAAATAGTTTGGAAAAAATTTAACCAAGAATGTCAAAGATCTCTTAGACGAAAATTACAAAACATTAAAGAAAGAAATAGAAGACACAAAAAATGGAAAAATCTTCCATGATCATGGATTAGAAAAATCAATATCATCAAAATGTCCATATTACCAAAAGCAATTTACAGATTCATCATGATTCCAATGAAATACCAAGGATATTCTCCACAGATTAAAAAAAAAAGTGCTAAAATCCATATGGAAACTCAAGAGATTCCAAATAGCTAAAGTGATGTTATACAACAAAAACAAAGCTGGAAACATCACAATACCAGATTTCAAGACATACTATAGGACAGTTATCATCAAAATAGCATGGTACTAGCCAAAAACAAAAACAAAAACACATAGGTAGACCAATGGATCAGAATAGAAACTCTAGAAATCAAACCATGCATCTGCAACCTCTTATTTTTGATAAAATTAATCCCTAGAGCAAAGACAGTATCTTCAATAAATGGTGCTGGGAAAACTGGATCTCCGCATGCAGAAGTATGAAGCAAGGCCTCTTCACCTTACACAAAAATCCACTCAAAATGGATAAAGAACTTAAATCTACAACCAAATACCATCAGTTACTAGAGAACATTGGGGAAACCCTGCAAGACATTGGCATAGGTAAAGACTTCTTGGAAAAGACCCCAGAAGCACAGGCAATTAAAGCCAAAATTGACAAATGAGATTACATCAAGCAGAGAAGCTTCCACACTGCAAAAGAAACACTCAGCAAAGTGAAGAGGCAACTTACAGAATGAGAGAAAATATTTACCAACTATGAAATTTATGAAGGATTAATATCCAGAATCTATAAAGAGCTCAAAAACTCAACAACAACAAAATAATCATTTCAGTTAAGAAATGGGCAAAGGACTTGAACAGGCATTTTTCAACAGAAAAAAATTCAAATGGCCAACAGACACATGAAAAAATGTTCAAGATTACCAGCCATCAGGGAAATGCAAATCAAAACCACAATGAGGTTCCACCTCACCCTTGTTAGAATGGCTTTCATACAGAAATCAATAAACAACAAATGCTGATGAGGATGTGGGGGAAAAGGTACTTTAATGCACTGTTGGTGGGAATGTAAAGTGGCATAGCCACTGTGGAAGACAGTATGGAGATGCCTCAGAAACCTAAATATAGATCTACCATTTGACCCAGCCATTCCACTCCTGGGAATTTACCCAAAGGAAATGAAATCAATATATGAAAGTATTATCTGTACCCTCCTACTCATTGCAACTCAATTCACAATAGCTACAATATGTAATCAACACAGACATCCATTAACTAAAGACTGATTAAAGAAATTATGGTATATATACACTATGGAATACTACATAGCAGTAAAAAAAATTAAATCCTGTTATTTGCAACAAAATGAATACCATTGAAAAACCTTTATACCTAGTTAAATAAGCCAGTCCCAAAAAGACAAATACCATAGGTTCTCCTTGATCTGTGGTAATTAATAGAGTACCTAAAAGGTAATCCATGGAAGTGAAATTGAGATGTGGTGATTTTGATATGATGATTTTGAAAAGCCTTTGTTTCAACCATTGAGGAGCAGTGCTTTTGTTTGTTTGTTTGAGGTTTTTTTTTTTTTTCATACTATTTGTTGAACTCTTTACTTAGTGTAGGGATAATTTTAATTATAAATTTAATTGAAGTAGATCTTTGTATAAAATAAGAATGGGAATAGTTGAGGGAAGAAGAAAAAAGGTGGGAGTGTGGGCTGGAGGGAGGGTAGGGTGGAAAGAATCACTGGTTCCTAAATTTGTATATGAGAAATTCATGAAGTTTACATACCTTAAATGTTTCTAATTAAAAATATAAATAATAAAAATATTTTATTTAAAGATGACACAACAAAAAAACTTGATTTAAGGTTACATTTATGACAATAAATACCACACTAATTGATAATGCAAAAAATACAATAAAAGAAATGAAAAATAATTGAAAATCAAGAATAGCTCATGCCCTTTTGGCAGCCAGAGAGTCCGCTCTTAGTGAGCATCAAATTTCATCTTTTGTGTGCTGCTTAGCCTCAAAAACAAATAAAATTGGGATAGGGGCACACTGTGGCATAGTAGGTTAAGCCTCCACCTGTGATGCCAGCATCCCATAAGGATGTCAGTTTGAATCCCAGCTGCTCCACTTCCAATCCAGTTCCCTATTGATGGCCTGGGAAAGCAGTGGAAATGACCCAAGTGCTTGGGTCCCTGCACTTATGTGGGAGACCAAGAAGAAGGTCCTGGCTCTTTGGTAGGGCCCAGCTCCAGCTGTTGTAGCCATTTGGGAAGTGAACCAGTGAATGGAAGACTTCTCTGTCTCTCCCTCTTTCAGTATATAACTCTGCTTCTCAAATAAATAATCTATTAAACATGTAAAATTTTTTTTCTTTTTTGTGAGCTTTGCTATACATATAAGAAAATGTTTCTTGGAGCCACTGTTGTAGAATTGTGGGTAAAGCTGCCTCTTGCAACACTGAAATCCCATATGGACACAAGTTAGGGTCCTGGCTGCTCTTCTTCCAAACCAGCTCCCTGCTGATGTGCTGAGAAATCCAGAAGAAGATGGCCCAACTGCTTGGGCCCCTGCCACCCCTGTGGGAAACTGGGAAAAAGCTCCTGGCTCCTGGCTATGGCATGACCCAGCCCTGGCTATTGCAGTTATTTGAGAAGCAAATGGAAGTTCTCTCTTGCTCTCTGTCTCTTTCTCCCTGTAACTCTAATTTTCAAAATAAATAATTATTTTACAAAAGAAAATATTTCTCATATCTTCTTATTTATTTCTAGGTACTTTCAGATGATCTCAGTTTCCATATTATAGAAAGTAAGTGCTACTTATTTTCTCAACTCTCCATTCCAAATCCCATTCTTTGCTTTTTTTTTTTTTTTCTTTTCTTGTCTCACCAACCCATACACGTACAGTCAGTCACTATAGCAAGGGCAATATTTCATTTTCCATCAAGGACTATCAAAAGCCTTTTAGAGCCCAGTGCTGAAGGCCCTTGCCTAAAATAGCTTCTTTACTCAGACAACACAAGTTTTGATGATAGAACAGCTACAATTCATCTGCACTTCATTTATTTCCCATGACTTGTCAGCCTAAGGATGTTCTCAAATTCACAGATGAATATGAGAGAGGAAGGGGGAAGGGCGTTGGTGTCAGCAAGTTTCAGAATAGAATTTAATAACAAGTTCTTTTTTTTTTTTTTTGCAATCCTACTTCAAATAAGCTAAGATTCATGTAGTTCAAGAAATATAATCAATGCTCTCAATTTGACTGAAATAGAATGTAATATGTAGTAGTTCAAAAACCAGTGGTTGAATTATGATATGAACAAACAACATAAAATGGTACTCTTTCACAAATAGGTATGCATTCTAAAACCTCACCTCAGGACCCTAAGACCTTGTGAAGGAAAGAAAGACTAACCAAACTGGGGAAAAAAAATAAAATGAACATATGGTTTTCCTGACAGCTTGTCTCAAAGTTCACATTTAAGAATCTATCAATATCCTCCCAAAGTTTTGATCTGGAAAACTGATGAATTTCCAGTAGTTTCTGAACTTATAAATTTATACCAGCATTTTTGAAAATTTCCCTTTCAATGCTTATAAACACAAAGGAATGTCACCACTGTAAGACCAGATGTTCACTACAGGTATTTAGTTGCTCCATGGATAAAATTAAAATGCATTCTCTCTTATATACTATAGTCATATCTACACACTTTCACACAAATAATTCTAAATTATTCAATCTATGCCAAAATTAATGAATGACTAGTTAATGAATTTCCAACAAAAGAGCCAAAAGGTATTCATATTCAGTTATTTTAAACATATGAACCAATAAACATTTATGCTTGTCAGGAAGCACAGGTCTCACCAGGGGGAAAAAAGTAACATACTCAATTATGCATCCCTTCCCCCAAATACTTTTTCCTACTCAAAGAAGATTACGGGTGTACTTCACTCCCAAAGTTGCTGGAAAGGGTGAACTACACTTGTTCTCCTTTTCCGTAATCCTCAGTTCCTACCCCAAAATTAGTTTCTGCCTCCACTATTCCTTAAATGTTGCTGTTTTCTTGGGCTCCTCTTATATTCTCAAACTACATGATTTACAGGCAAAATCTAATAAAAACTTAAACATTTCACATACATTTGTACATTGACACTTTCTAAATCTCCATCGCTAACTATGACTGCTCTTGAGTTCAAGGTCTACACTCTGGGCACTTGTCTGTCTGTGTCCAATAAGTACCTCAGGCTACACAAAACCCAAAGTAAGCTCATTATCTACCCTGCTATAAATCCTCATCCTGAATCTGTAAGTGTTTTGCCCACAGGTGCACAGTGCCACCCATTAAGCCAGATATTTAAAGACAAATACTCTCTTACTCTCACTCATCAGAGCCTACCAATCCCATCTCCTTTATTTCTGTTCCTCTCAATCATTTGCTGTTGTCATGGTCTCGAAACTCATTATGCCTCCTGTAGACTCTTGCAGCAGCATCTGATTTATCTTTCTGACTCTAGCTTTGTGCATCGGCGTTTCTCCAATCTAACCTCCATACGGCTGTCAGGGTGGTCTTTCTAACATGCAAATATGATCATATCACTCCTCTGCTTAAAATTCTTCAGTAGTTCCCGTGGTCATGTCTCTCAAACTTGTCTTTCCCCAGAGGTTCTGATTCATTAGATCAGGGCCAGAACTTCAGGTCCTGTATTTTAATGAGAGCCCCAGGTGATTCTTATAATGAGTCAGGGCAACACTGATCCAAAGAATTAAATCTCAACTGTTGCCATAGTATGTAAGTTGAGCTACATTGTTCCTGCCTACTCTCCCCAGAATTCCTCAATACACAGACACTACCATTGGTCTTAAACTACACTGAGTCACATAAAATTCCCCTAAAATGAGCAAAGAGAACATAACGCCATGTTCTCTTACACCTCAACACCTTTGTATATGCTGCTTCCACTACCAGTGATGCAATCTCTGGCATATCCCACTAGTCCTGTATCTCCATCCAAACATTACCTCACCTAACAAGACTTCTCTGATTTTCTCAATCAGATTTAAGGATGCTTTCTCCTCTGTCCTCATGTTTTGTGTTCATATCCTCATTAAAGCATTTTAGTGTATCCTTGTCCTTGCATTCCAACTGATGGTTGACCCACCAGACTAGGGGACTTGAGGAAATGGAAACCTTTATTTTTCATTCATAACACTTTGCACATAGCCCAGTATTAAATAAATATTTGCAGAGTTACCAAATAAATGACTGAGGTTCACCTTAATTGGAGAGTACTGGCTTAGGTCCCAGCTCCATTCTGCAAATAACTAGCTGTCTCACCATGAAATAAGCAACCTCGGTTTCCTCATCCATAAAATTGACAAATTTTTGGCTTATTTTTAAACATCTTATTATGGAAAAGTTCTAATAAATACAAAAGAGAAAAGAATGGTGTAATGAACCTCTTAGTACTCCAGTTAGCTTCAGTCATTACAGACTCAGCCAATTTTTTTCTCTGCATCTCTGCATACTTTTCCCCTTTCAGATTTTTAAATGCAAATTCAAAATATCTACCATTTAATCTATAAACATTTTACTAGATTCCTCCAAAACTAAAGACTTCTTTAAAAATCGTTAACAATACCACAATACCTTGTTGTATTGAATAAATGGTCATAATACTTCATACACTTTCCTTTATTAGAATTATTCAGCCATACCCTTTCTTGGCATCAAATATGTTCCCATTCTTTGCATTTAGGTTTGGCCATGTGAATAACTCTCTTCAAAGGGATGTTAGTGGACATGACCCAAGCAAAACTTGAAGAATGCTTATATGATTTGGCTTACCCTCATATGCTCCTACTTTAATGTAACAAGAGGCTGACCTCAATAGCCTTTGGTTAGGCAAGAATAAGAAACATGCAGGGAAATCCTGTACCCAAGCTGAAGGTTAAATCCACCCCCAACAAATTCACAATTTTATAGCCTGAAGTGGTATCACTCTGGGCAACAGGTACATTAGCTGAAAATAAGTGTGTACTGCTCTATTCCACCGATCTTTTATAGCTGTTGGTTATGCAGAAAAGGGAGTCAATGTGAATAATTATCATTAATTTTGCATATGGTTCTTTACATTGTTGAAGTTTGTGCACAATGAAATGGTATACATCTTAAGTACTATGAATTGTTCAATTCCTTTGATAATAGTATACAACTGTGTAATTCAAAACCCCAACAGGGTAGAGGATATTACCATTTCTATAGAAAAATCCTATGATGCCTCATCCTAGTCCACTCCCATTTACTATCCATCCCCTCAAACACTGCTCTGATTGTCCACTATAGGATAGCTTTTCCTGTACTAGAATTTCATATAAAAGGAATCCTATAGGACAAGCTCCTGTGTAAGACTTCTTTAACTCTGCACAATATTTCTGAGGTCTATCCATATCATTTGTGGATCAGTGGTTTGTTCTTTTTTATTGGTGAGAGGTATTATAATATGAATATTTCACAGTGTATTTATCCATTCTCCTATTTATAGAAACCTAAGCTGCATCCATTTTGTTTTTTGCTATTATGAAGGAAACTTTTCTGGACATTTTAATGCAAAACTTTTTATAGGCTTATATTTTCATTTCTTAGGAAAATATCTAGCTGTGGAATATCTGAATCCTGAGTTAGGATTATTTTAATTTGCTAATAAATTGTCATTCCTTTTCCTAAAGTTTTTGTACTGTTTAAACTCTCACCAGTAGGGTATAAGAGTTCTGGTTACACAATACCTTTGGCAATATCAATGTAAACAATTTTTTAAACTGTGGCCTTTCTGGTGAGCATGCAGTAGTATTCCATTGTGGTTTTGATTTGCCTCTGCCATTTCCCAGATAGTGTTAAACACTTTTTATTGTGTTTGTTGATCATCCATACAAGTTCTTTTTCAAAGTGTGTTCAAATCATTTGCCAATTTTTTTAATCAGGTTATTTGTATTGTATTGCAGAGCTACAGAGTTCCTTGGTTATAAATGATTTGCAATATCCACATTCTATAAATATTTTCTTTTAATTTATGATCTACCTTGTCATTTTATTGTGTTAAACTTTTGGTTTTGAAATAATTGCTTTCTCCAATGGTAATATCATTAATATCTATACTATAATATCATATCCTAGGATGTTGACATTAACATAGTCAAAGCCAATGATTCTTAAAAGAAGAAATACAAATGGTCAACAAATATATGAAAAATGCTCAATATCACTAGCCATCACAGAAATGTAAATCAAAACCACAATGAGGTATCACCTCACCCCTGTCAGAATGGCTAAAATCTAAAACACAGAGAATAAAAAATGCTGGTGAGGACATAGAGAAAGGGGAAGACTTATAAACTATTGGTGGGAATGTAAATTATTTATTTATTTTATTTTTTTATTTTTTTATTTTTGACAGGCAGAGTGGACAGTGAGAGAGAGAGACAGAGAGAAAGGTCTTCCTTTTGCCGTTGGTTCACCCTCCAATGGCCGCCGCGGTAGCGCGCTGCAGCCGGCGCACCGCGCTGTTCCGATGGCAGGAGCCAGGGGCTTATCCTGGTCTCCCATGGGGTGCAGAGCCCAAACACTTGGGCTATCCTCCACTGCACTCCCTGGCCACAGCAGAGAGCTGGCCTGGAAGAGGGGCAACCGGGACAGGATTGGTGCCCCGACCGGGACTAGAACCCGGTGTGCCGGCGCCGCAAGGCGGAGGATTAGCCTGTTGAGCCACGGCGCCGGCCTGGAATGTAAATTAGCACAACTACTGTAGAAAACAGTATGGAGATTCCTTTAAAAAAAAAAAAAAACTAGAAATAGACTTGCCACATGGCCATATGATCCAGCAGTCTCACTGCTGGGTACCTACCCAAAAAACTGTATCAGAGACATCTGCACCACCATGTTTACAGCAGTACTGTTCACAATAGCCAAAATTTAGAATCAACCTAGGTGTCTATTATCAGATGGATAGATAAAGAACATGAGATACACACACACACACACACACAATCTAATATCATTCAGATATATAAAAAAAAAGAATGAACTCTTTCATTTGCAGCAAAATGGAAGCAACTGGAGAACATCATGTTGAATGAAATAAACTGGACCCTGAAAGACAAATACTGCATGTTCTTCCTTATATGTGGGAGCTAAAATTTAAAAAAAAAAAAAAAGGAAAGAAAAAAGCAATCTGTGTATCAGTATTGCTGCAAATACAGAATTGTAAAACTTTGCTTTATACATTTGTGATAATGTTATGATAAAAAATGTTATACTACTATAAGTTTTACTGAAATGTGATCACTTTAAAATTTACTGTGTATGGGTGAAAAGGTCATTTTTACATTCAATTATTGCTTATAGCCATTGTTTATTTTTCCACTACACTAAAATCTTCTTTATTTTTATTTTTTAAACTTCTTATTTGGTAATGTATTAAGCCTCTTTATTATAAAGTAAATTTAAAATGTTATCTCAAAATCTAAAAAAAAAATAAAGGAGTATGGGAGGAAGCGGAGGGTAGGAGGAAGGGAGGAAAAAAGGGAATATCATGATGTCCTTAGAATTATATCTATAAATTATATTGGATCTGTTTAAAAAAACTAATTAAAAATTAAAATAAAAAATGGAAAACATCCAACGAAAAACAGAATGTAAAGAAATTATAATCTTCAAAAAACTGAAAAAAGGAATATAATAAAAGGGGACTAATATAAAATAAATAAGAAAAAAGTAGATTTAAACCTAAGTATATCAGCAATTACATTATATTATCCTGAAATACAATTATCCCAATCAACTTACTGAGAAAAAAATAAGCTAGCTCTAAATTGCATGTCAAAAAGCAAAAGATCTGTAATAGGCAAAATTACGTTTAAGAGGTAGAAATTGAAATATTTACACTATTTGATGTTAGGACTTAGCCATAGAGCCATAATCATAATGGCAGAAAGGCACTGGCATCAAGATAGACATGCAGATCAGTGAGATGCAATTCAGTAGGGTCAGGCTCCTATCATCAACTGATGTTTAACAAAGGTATCAAGGTAATTCAATGGTTAAACAATGATTTTCAAAAACATGTTTCTGAAAAAACTTATTTTTCCATAAGAAAAACATGAAATCTGAGTTTTATTTTTGGCAATGTATACAAAATAAAAACGTGAAATGGATCAGACCTGCAAATAAGAGCAAAAATGACAGATTCTGAAAAAAAAATAGAAAAAAAAACTTTATAATATTGAATAAATATTCCTTTATCTGGTCATAAAAGAAAAAAATTGATTAAATTGAACAACATTCAAATTAAAAACATCGGCTCTCCAAAAATTAAAAATAAAAGGTTAAGGGCCGGCGCCGTGGCTCAACAGGCTAACCCTCCGCCTTGCGGCGCCAGCACACTGGGTTCTAGTCCCGGTCAGGGCGCCAGATTCTGCCCCGGTTGCCCCTCTTCCAGGCCAGCTCTGCTGTGGCCCGGGAGTGCAGTGGAGGATGGCCCAAGAACTTGGGCCCTGCACCCGCATGGGAGACCAGGAGAAGCACCTGGCGCCTGCCATCGGATCAGTGCGGTGCGCCGGCCACAGCGGCAGTTGGAGGGTGAACCAATGGTAAAGGAAGACCTTTCTCTCTGTCTCTCTCACTGTCCACTCTGTCAAAAAAAAATAAAAAATTAAAAATAATAATAAATAAATAAATAAATAAATGGTTAAGAAAACAAAAGGGAAAGATATAGACTAGGATATATAAATATGAAAGTGACAAAAATTTAGAGTATATAAAGAACACTTACAATTCAATAAGAAGCCACCTCAGGATGTTTTTTTTTTTAAATGGGAAAAAATTTGAACATTTCACAAAAGATTAAACAAAAAGCCAATAGACACACGAATAGATACTTATTATTAGGCATTAGGTAAACGTATGAGATACTTCTACTCACTTACCAGAAATAGAAAATTTAACAAGGTAGACTATTAAAGTGTACATGAGGATGTTGAGCACCTTGCAGTTTCACAGTTTGCTGGTTTGAACAGTGATATAGTCTACTTGGAAAACAATTTGGTATTGTCTTAGAAATTAGATATAGGGATCCAAGATGACTGAAAAGGTGTAGTCACACTAACTTCAACTGCCTTGGGATATAAAAGAACAAAGGAAGGACTGCATTCCAGGGTCTAACTGATGAAAATTTTCAGTGGAGAAGTGAAAAAACAACAAAGACTCTGTGGGATGAGACAAAGGAAGACAGAGGCACCGCTCACTGCTGTGGCAGGTAGTGCAGACTGGGAGTTGTGATCTTCTCAAGTCAAGATAGGAAGAAACTGTCATGCACCCCACCACGTCAACTGTAGCTTGAAGAGAATTCCACAGTCACATAGTGACTTTCACTCCAGCCTGGGAAATTGACTGGAGTCTGAGCACTGCTTGGTTGTGAGAAGGAAAGCAACATTGCCTCCCTCCCCTCCCCCAGTCTCGAAGAGCACTGGACTCATCTGTAAAAAGACATGCAGTGAATCTGTGTTCTGCTACCAGAAGCAGCCATAGTTGGGGTCTGGGCAAATTGTGGGGTAGGGAGACAGATCTCCTGCATCCTGCAACTATGGGAGTTTTGGGCCCTTAGCCCAGGAGTACTCTCACTCATTCTACATGAGCCAGGGGGTTCCCCCTTTGCTTCTAGGGGTGAGCAACAGCAGCAGCCTCATCGTAAACATGAGGAAACCAATGAATGACAAGAATGAAAACCGTTAAGAAGAACCAAATAGAAATTTCAGAGATGAAATCTTCAATCAGTGAAATAAACAATATGATCAAGAGCTTTAAGAGCAGACTAGGCCAAGGGGATGAAAGAACTTCTTACCTTGAGGGAAAGATTTTTGAAATAACCAATCAGACAAAAATAAAGAAAAATAATTTTAAAAAATGAATAAAGTTTACATGAAATGTGAAATACAATTAAAAGACCAAATATTTATATAATAGTTATTATTGAAGGAAAAGAGAAGGAAAAAGGCATTGAGAACCTGCTAAATGAAATGATGATTGAAAATTTCCCAGGTCTTAAAAGAGAGATGGACATCCAGATACAATAAGATCAAAGAAACCCAAGCAGACTCAACCAAGCAAGGTCTTCACCAACGCACATTGTAGTCAAAATGTCAAAAGTTAAGGACAAAGAATCATTGAGACACTAAAAAGAAAGTAACAAGTTACATATAAAGGAAAACCAATTAGACTAATACCAGACTTTGTAGCAGAAACCCTATAGGCTAGAAAAGAGTAGAATGATATATTCAAGGTCTTAAAAGAAAAGCTTCCAACCAAGAATATTATATCTGGTAAAGGTATCCTTTAAAAGTGAAGAAGGCATTTTCCAGATAAGAAAAAAACAGAGAATTCACCACTACCACACCAGCAATACAAGAAATTCTGCAGGGAGCCTTGCAATACAAGCAAGCACGAAATTCACTAATAGAGCAGGTAGAAGCATTGTCCAATCAACACAATGACAGGTATTAGTTCTTATACATCAATACTATCCTTGAATGTAAATGAACTAATCACTCAGCCAAAAGACTGAAGTTGGCTGAATGGATAAAATACCAAGACCCCAGTATATACCATACAAGAAACTCACTTCATAAGCAAAGATACCCATAGACTGAAAGTGAAGGGCTGGAAAAAACTATACCAGGCAAATGGAAACCAAAAGTGAGCAGGCATAGCTATCCTGATACCAGATAGACTTTACATCAAAAACTATGAAAGATTTAAAGAAGGACATATTTTGATGAATGGTTTGATTCAAAGATAAGATATAAAATCATAAGCATATATGCACCCAACATAAGACCATCCAGTTATAAACAGAAAATACTATTAGACTTAAAGGGATACACTCCTATACAATAATAGTGGGTGACTTCAACACCCTCACCATCATCAATGGACAGATCATCCAGAAAAAAAAAACTCAAAAAAGATAGATCAGAGGGCTGGTGCTATGGCATAGCAGGTAAAGCCACCACCTGCAGTTCCAGCATCCCATATGAGCACTGGTTCTAGTCCCAGCTGCTCCACTTCTGATCCAGCTCTCTGCTATGGCTTGGGAAGGCTATAGAAGATGGCCCAAGTCCTCGGGCTCCTGCAGCCACATGGGAGACCCAGAAGAAGCTCCTGGCTTTTGATTAGCCCAGCTCCAGCCATTGTGGCCATTTGGGGAGTAAACCAGCGGATAGAAGACCTCTCTTTTTCTGTCTCTGCCTCTGCCTTTCTATAACTCTGACTTTCAAATAAATAAATAAATCTTTTTTTAAAAAAGATAAGTTGGAGTTTAAACATACTATTAAGTAAATGGACCTACCAGACATTTACAGAACATTTCACCCAACAATTACAGAATACACATTCTCATCACCACATGGAACATTTTCTAGGCTAGACCACAAAGTGGGCCACAAATCAATTCTCAGAAAATTTAAGAATACTGAAACCATATCATGTATCTTCTTATACCACAAAAGTATAAAAATAGAAATCAACAAGAACAATCCAACACTCATGAATACTTGGAAATTAAGCAACATGCTACTGAATGATCAATGGGTCATTGAATAAATGAAAAAGAAAATCAAAAACCTTTTTGAAATAAGATAAAAACACAATATATCAAGTCCTATGGGATACAGAAAGAGCTGTGTTAACAGGGAAGTTTACAGCATTAAGTGCTTACTTTACAAGAGAAATTTCTCAAATAAAAGATTTAAGGCTGCATGACAACAACTTAGAAAAACAAGAACAAACCAAACCCTACATCAGCAGGTGGTGAGAAATTAATAAGGATCAGAGCAGAAATAAAGGAAATTGAAACTAAAAACAATTACAAAAGATCAACAAAACAAAAAGATGATTTTTAGAAGGAAAACAAAATAGATAAATCTTTAGCCAGAATGTATATTAAAAAAGAAAAAATAATAAAATTAGAGATGAAAAATGAGATATTACATCTAGCAACACTGAAATACAAGGATTTTAAGTAATGCTATAGAAAAATATATGGTAATTAACTGGAAAACCTTGAAGAAATGGTTAAATTCCTGAGTATATAAAACCCACCAAGACTAAATCAAGAAGGTATGGACAGCCTGAGCAGACCCTTAACAAGCAATTAGATGGAAGCAGTAATTGAAAGTCTTCCATCAAAGAAAAGTCCAGGATCTGATGGCTCAACAACTGAATTCCACAAACGTTTGAAGAGGAACTAAATCCAATATTTTTCAAAGTGTTCCAAAATACTGAACAGGATGGAACCCTGTCAATGTTTTTATGAGGCCAGCATCACCCTGATACTAAAACTAAACAACGACATGACATGAAAACTGCAGACCTGTATCTTTGATAAACAGAGATGCAATAATTCCCAACAAAATACTAGCAAGCCAAATCCAAAATCATATCAAAAAGATCATATATCATGAACAAGCAGAATTTATTCCAGTAATGCAAGGATGGTTCAACATACACAAATGAAGAACAAAAACCATCTGGTCACCTCAACACATGTGGAGAGAGCATTTGATAATCAACACCCCTTTGTGATTTAAAAGAACACTCCAAAAATTAGGTATAAAAGAAACACACTTCAAAATTATAAAAACTATATATGAGAAAACAACAGCCAATATCATTCTGAATGGGGAAAGGCTAAAAGCATTTCCTTCATACCTGGAAAAAGACAAGAATGTCCATTTTCACTATTCTTATTCAATATAGCACTGCAAGTACTAACAAGAGAAATTAGGAGAAAGAAATACAGGCACCAAAATTGGAAAACAGGAAGTCAAAATATCCATTACTGTAAATGACTTGATGCTGTACATGGAAAAACCCAAGTACTACACCAAAAACCAGTTAGAATTGAATTCAGTAAAGTTTCTGGTTACAAAATAAACATCCAAAAATCAGTAGCTTTTTTTGTATGCTAATTATGAACTCATTGAAAGAGGAATCCCATTCACAATAACCAGAAGAAAATCAAATATTTAGAGATATATTTAACCAAAGAAAAAAGATTTCTATAATAAAATAAAATTGATAAAAGAAACCATCATAGGTACACAAAAAGATGGAAGGATATTCCTTGCTCATGGGTTGAAAGAATCATTATCATCAAAATATCTATACTACCTAAAGCAATCAACAGGTTCAATGAAATCTCTATCAAATCAACAATAACATTCTTTACAGAATTGAAAAAATTCTAAAGTTCATATGGAATCACAAAAGATACATAAATCCAAAACAATCCCCAGTAAAACAAGAAAAAAATCAATCTGGAGGCATCAGAATTCCAGACTTTGAAGAATACTACACAGCTATAATAAATAAAACATCATGATACTGGCATAAAAACTGACACGTAGATAAAAGGATCAGGATAGAAACCCCAGAAACAATGCACAAGCACAAAGCCAACTGTTTTTTTACAAAAGTATTCAGACCATACATTGGAGTACAGATACTCTCTTCAACAAATGGTGCTAGCCAAAGTATGTATATATGCAGAAGAATGAAATTAGATTCGTACTTCTCAGCATGTACAAAAATAAACTCAACATGGACCATCACCTAAATTTAAGACATAAGGCTATGAAGCTGCTGGAATAAAATGTAAGAGAAATATTCCAAAACATTGGTATAGGTGGTGATTCACTGGATAAGAATGCTAGAGCACAGGAAACAAAAGCAAAATTAAATAAATGGGATTACATCAAACTCAGAAGCTTCTGCACAGCAATGGAAATGATCAACAGAGTGAAGAGACATCCAACAGAATGAGAAAAAAAAATTTTTGTGAGCTACCTATCCAACAAAAGATAAATACTCAGAATCTAATCAGCAACTTAAAAACTCAACAACAAAATGATCAACCAATCTAGTTAAGAAATGGGTAAAGGACCTCAACGGATAGTTCTCAAAAGAAGAAACACAAATGGCTAACAAATATATTAAAAAGTATTCAACATCACTAACTGTCAGGGAAATGCAAATCAAAATCACAATGAGATATCACCTCATCCCTGTCAGAATGGTTAAAATGCAAAACACAGAGAGCAATAAATGCTGGTGAGGATGTGGAGAAAGAGGAACATCTATACACTGTTGGTAGGAATGTAAATGAGTCCAGACACTGTGTAAAACAATATGAAGATTTCTTTTAAAAATAGAAATAAACTTGCCATACGATCCAGCAATCCCATTTCTGGGTATACACCCAAAAGGTAGGAATTAAGTTTTATCAAAGATTCCTGCACTACCATATTTAAAGCAGCACCATTCACAAAACCCAAAATGATATCAACCAAAGTGTCTGTCATCATATGAGTGAATAAAGAAAATATGACATATTTACACAGTGGAATATTATTCAGCTATTAAAAACAGTAAAATTCTACCATTTGCAGCAAAATGGATGAAACTGGAGGGCCTTTTTGAAATAAGGTGAACACAAAAAGACAAATACCTCATGTTCTCCCTTATATGTGGGTGCCAAATTTTTTTTAAAAAAAGAAAATCAAAAAACAAAAACAGAAACAAAATGCCTCTGTATATCAGTATTGTTGCAAATATAGTTTCTGTCAAACTTTGTTTTATAACTTTTGTCAACTAAAGATTAGTTTTATGATCTGTGGTTACTTTGAAATTTATCAAATTTAATAGTAATTTCTCCATTTGACTATTGTTTATAGCCCTTGCCTATATTTTTATGAAACTAGGGTGTTTTTGCTTCTTCCTTGTTGAACTCCTTATTTACTGGAGCATTAAGCCCTTGAATATAAATTAAAATATGTTATCTCAAAAGTGAAGGAGAGGAGAGAGAAAAGGAGACAGTGGGAGGAAGGGAGAGAGAAAAGTGGAGGGAGAAGTTCTCAGAACTGTGTCTACAAGTTATACTGAACACGTTGAAAACTTTAAAAATGAAAATTTAAAAAATAAAAAAGAAGTTGAATATTTGCTTAACATGATATAGTGTGCTTAGTCATGGAAATTAATCAAAGATAAAAGGACATATATTTCACAGTACCTCGTGTACATGAATTCTCATAGTAGCATTTAACTATAGCCTTAAATTGGCAACAATCAAAGATCATTCAACTGGTTCACTGATGAAGAAATTTTAATATGTCCATACTAATGAATATATTCAACAATAAAAATCCATGAACCACAGTAACATGGCCAACATGGATAAATCACAAGAGCATTACAGGAAAGCAAAGAAGCCAGACGCAGTGGTGACAAAGCCAGATCAGTAGTTGTGTTTAGACAGGACTTAGGAGAGGGAATGAACTGCAAAAGAACATTTGGAGGTAATGGAAGTTACTTGACTGTGATATCGGCTACACAACTACATACAATTACTATCATCAAACTACATATCAAGAGTGAGACAATGCATTGTACATAAATTACACCACAAAAAAAGTCAATAATGACTTATCTGAGAAAGATACAATAAATCAGAAATCTATCAACAATAAAATCATCCAATTTTTAAACTATCTCATTTTGGTATTGTAAGGGAAAAATAATGAATGAGAATGAATTTCATTTATCATTCTCCTTACTATATATAAATGAATCAGTTGGGTGAGTTATTCATAAAGATTGATGCCATGATACAATAGAGAATAAGTAGAGTAAAAATTAAAGTTATTTATGTCTAAAATATCCTTCCAAAACTTCAAATGATTCCTAGAAAAAAATTTTGATATAATCATGTATTATTCAGTAGCTCTTTTTCTCCATTTTTAGTTCCCTGTATCTCGGTACTCTCTGAAGTTGTTCATCAGATCCTTAGCCCTTCCCAAACACTCCCTTTCCCCAAGTACCACCTTGGCCTGTAACGCAAAGGAAAGTCATCAGGGACAAACGTCATAGAAACTCCCTCATCACTATTAAGTCATTTCTTCATTCCTCTGAAAAATCTTTGCTCAGCACTTGAATGTTAGGGGCAGCATGACGAGGAATCAGGCTGTACAGGAATTATTCTTGTAAGCAAGCAAATATAAATTGATATGGAAGAATATATCTGGAGACTTCAAAATGTTCCTGGAAATGGGATTAAAATATAATTTTAACACACAAGATGAAACCTATGTGTATGAGTGGACTTCAAAAATTTTATGGGAACATACTGTCTAGTGATTAACCTACCACTTGAGACACTTGTGTCCCAGATCAGAGAGCCTGGGTTCAAGTCCCAGCTTTGTTTCCAATTCTAGCTTCCTGATGATGTGTATCTTGGAAGGTAGTAGGTTATCGTTCAAATACTTGGATCTTTGTAACCCATATAGTAGATCAGAGTGAGTTCTTGGCTCCCAGCTTTGGCTCCTGGCTTGGGGCCATTACACATATTTGGGAGTGAACTTAGAGAGATGGAAACACCTCGCATCCACTTCTCTCTCATTCTGTCCCTTTGCCTCTTAAATATTTTTAAATACCTATAAAATGCGTATTTTGAATTCTTTGCATCAAAATAATCATCTCTTATTTCCATTTCCCAGTTTTGAAGTACCTTCATATATACATGTATACACATTTATATAAAATGTTAAACATATATATTAGTTTTGATTGAATACTGTAACACTGTTCTAGACTCATTCTGGCTGCATCATAGGAATTCTCTTATTTAATGCTCTCAGCAACCCTATCATGTAGGTTCATATTATTATTTCCATTTTACAGATAAGAAATGGAGGCACAAAGAAAATAAGAAACTTTTCCAAGCCATTCATAAATCCCAGACTCTTCTAAACAGTGTGTTGCCTATGATGCATATCATATAACTGATAAAGAGAAATAAGTACATAAGTAAATATATCTAAGTAAGAGGTACTGTTGCTTATGTAGGTAGCATACTCTCTTACCTCTTAGAACACAAAACAGTCACCTTGACAGCCTTAAAGAATATCTAATTGCCACATTGGGTGCATGTGTATAAGTAAATATCAGTATGCTTAACAGGTAGGCATAATAACAAACATGTCTAAAGAGACAAGTGGGTGATGGGACCACTGAAAAAACACTGTTCACAATTCAAAATGAGATATTCTACTTATAGCTGTTTCTGATTTCTAGGAACATTTCTGAGTTGCCAAGTGTATACAAAACTGTGACCGAGAGTCTATTACTTTGAAACCCCTGTAATATGCTATTAAAGGAAATATGGAAATATTGCTTAAATGCTAATTGAGTACATGGAACTGTTAAGTTCTGTTAAGCATGCCTTTGAGTTCTGATTCTTAACAATCCCTGCTTATTTAATCAGACTTTAGTATCCTCTGTTCCCTATTATTTACATTAAAGATTCAAATTCATAAGACAGAATACAGCAAACACACAGTGTTTTCCACACAGGTGGCTTCAGGCAGACTCATTTCTGCCCAAAATCCAAGAGATTGGTCTGAGGCCCATGATAAGAGGAAGGAAGAGAGAGGGAGGAAGAGAAAGGAGGGGAGAGGAAGGAGCAAGGCTGGAGAGACAGACAGAACTCTTATTCTAGAGACCTGAGGTTTTGTGGACCAGCATGGGTTGGAGGTAGCTCTAAGAGGATGTTTGGTACTTATTCATGCATCACTTCTGTATTTCATCTTGGTTGTGGACTCAAATCATGAACCTCTTTGAGTCTTAATTTTTGCAGCTGCAAATTGTAGATAATTGCAGTAATTCCAGTCTTTCCAGACTATTGCAAGGCTTAACCATGACAATATGTGTGAAAGCAAATGAAAGCCTCTAAAACATCTTACAAATAATCACCTATTACAAGAGTGCATGCTGAAATAGCATGGTTCCAAACGAGTACATTGGGGAACACATACAGAAGTTATTCCATGTGAAACTTAACTCTTCCCGACTCTAAACAGCATGAAAGTCAGGGGTCTGAGGACAAGAAAGTAGCCATCAGAATCAGGACTAAATGCGATGCCCAAGAAGGGAGTGGAAACAGGGAGAGCCAGTGGGAGAAGCTGTTTAGTGTTCGAAACCAGTGCCAAACAAAATTAGAAACATGACTCCCCATACCTGTAACTGAGCTCATGGGTATATAATTTGTAACCTGAGATCTCCTCACAGGGAAGTAAAAATAGCCAGGCTCTCCAGTAGGTCTGTGCTCTGCCCAGCCAGCCCAGGGAGAGAGGGTGAGGGGTAGGTGCCAAGGGCAATACTGGGGAAGGAGGGAAAGAATGGCCAGGAAGGACAGAGGATGCCAACCATGTGGCCTTGGCAAGCATGTCTTCAGCCCTGTCCTCTGGGTGGTTGCATGGTGAGTGTGGTCAAGAGAGGTGACATCAAGAGTCTATCAGGAGAACCTTCTCAGGGGAGGAAGGCCAGCTGTGCAGGGGTCATGTGTTTCTGTTTTGTTTTGTGTCACAGCCTGTGACATGTTCTCACAGAGAAGTGCTATTGAGGTTCTGATCCTGCCTCATGAAGCCATGATCAAGGCAAAGGAACCAGTCTAGCAGAGGAAAGGATCCTGTAGGTCAGAGCAGATGGGCCTGCTTTGCAAGGACGCAGCTGGGTCCCAGCACTGCAGAAGGAACTATTGGCTCAATTGTTGCATCACTGTGCATGAAAACATTTTTCCCCTCACTGAGTGAGTGGGCTGGTAACCTCCAGGGCCAGTTGGCTCACTCCTTGAGTTTAGGGTCTAGTCCCTCCTGCATCACCTCTGGGTTATGCTTGGTCCTCCATAGTGCAAGTGATTGAGGAAGGCTTGTGATGCCTTACCTCCTACCGACTATATGGAGAAAATGATCAAGCAGAAAGGGATGAAACTGATTTTTAATTAATCACATCAAAAATTAGTACCTGTAAATCCCCCCCTTTTTTTTTACAGGCAGAGTGGACAGTGAGAGAGAGAGAGAGAGAGAGAGAGAGAGAGAAAGGTCTTCCTTTACCGCTGGTTCACCCCCCAGTGGCCACTGCAGCCGGCACACCGCGCTGATCCGAAGCCAGGAGCCAGGTGCTTCTCCTGGTCTCCCATGCGGGTACAGGACCCAAGCACTTGGGCCATCCTCCACTGCACTCCCGGGCCACAGCAGAGAGCTGGACAGGAAGAGGAGCAACCGGGACAGAATCCGGTGCCCTGACCGGGACTAGAACCCAGTGTGCCGGCGCCGCTAGGTGGAGGATTACCCTATTGAGCCACAACACCGGCCGTAAATCCCTTTCAGCATTCTTTGTAGTGATCATATATTGAATCTTATTACTATAATAAATGCAGTTTGAGAATTCCTAAAGTTCAATCAAACTTGTGCTTGTTAAATAAAATTTAGTTGCATTAAAAACAAAAAGTAGGGAATGCATGGTGCAGCAATATTAAGCCACTTGTTGCAATGCTTTTTACAATCCTTTGAAGAGTAGCTGGAATGGCATGGCATCTCTGCATCTGATCCAGTTTCCTGTTAATATGCACCATAGGAGGCAGCAGATGATGTCTCAAGTGCTTGTCCCTGCCATCCATATGAGACACACATTTGGAGTTCCTGGCTTCTGGCTTCAGCCTGGCCCAGCCCTGGCTATTGTGGCAGTTGGAACTGAACCAGCTGATAAGATCTCTCTCTCTCTCCTCTCTTTTTCTGTATGTGTGTGTGTGTGTGACTCCGCCTTTCAAATAATTAAAAATAATGAAGCAAGAAAAATTGATCTATGGAAATATTAAATCACATGATGGTCCCAGAATTTCAAATCCTCTTAGAAACAAAAACAAAGAAACAAAGAAAACCAATTCAAAACATTTAAGTAAATCAACAGGGTCCTTAGGCCAAGCAATGTTTCCAGCAACATTTTAAATATATTTTAGTTTTAAAAACTGTATATTAGGCCGGCGCCGTGGCTCAACAGGCTAATCCTCCGCCTTGCGGCGCCGGCACACTGGGTTCTAGTCCCGGTCGGGGCACCGATCCTATCCCGGTTGCCCCTCTTCCAGGCCAGCTCTCTGCTGTGGCCAGGAAGTGCAGTGGAGGATGGCCCAAGTGCTTGGGCTCTGCACCCCATGGGAGACCAGGATAAGCACCTGGCTCCTGCCATCGGAACAGCGCGGTGCGCCGGCCGCAGCGCGCTACCGCGGCGGCCATTAGAGGGTGAACCAACGGCAAAAGGAAGACCTTTCTCTCTGTCTCTCCCTCTCTCACTGTCCACTCTGCCTGTCAAAAATAAAAAAGAAAAAAAAAAAAGAAAGAAAAAAAAACTGTATATTATTGTTTTTCAGCCATTCGACTAAGATTAAGTGTAAAATTTTATCTCATTATATTCTTAGAGCTGTATCTATGAGCTATTCTGAATCTATTACAAAAACTAATAATTTTTAAAAACTGTAATGCACATGGGCTTTGTTCTCTCACTTTGCAAGAACTCATATTCTTCCTGTAGCCGCTTGAAGGGAGGCATTTATTTTTTTCTTTTAATCTGCTTCTTATTCAGAAATAGGGCTATCACAGCTTCACTTATTGTAAAGAATCAAGAGGGAAAAGACCTCAGCTCTCTCCATCTTCCCTAAAAGAAGGTACAAAGGAGCACACAGTGGAATACAAACAAGGAAAAGCTAGAGCCACACAGACCTAGATTTGAATCTTGACTTTGCCTCATAAGCTATTATACCCAAGAACATCACTCAGCTGTCTTTCTGTAAAACCTGGGAGAGCAGTACCTGCCCTATTAGGTTATTTTAATAATTCATAAACATGGCACAAAATCCCCTAAACCACATTGACAGAAATATGTTTCAAGCTACCTATGTCATTTTAAAATTTAAAAATTTCTAGCAGGCACATTTCAAAAAGGAAAAAAAGAAACTTGTAAAATTAATTATAACATATCATAACTATTATCACTTCAAGACCTAATTACCAGAAAAGTTCATATTGATGAAATAGTTCACATTTTTCTACTAAATTTTTAAAATCTAGTATTTATTTTACATATACAACATGCCCCAATTTGGACACTAAAATTTCATAGGAAATGTTTGATCTATATTTAGATCTTTTAAAATTTGCAGTCAAAAACTAGATTCACATATCAAAGTTGTTCCAAAAGTACTTAGTTTTCTAAAACTAGAATCAACTTCCAATGTTTTAAATTTAAAATAGTTAAGATGAAGTAAAATCAGTTCCTCAGTCATATAAGCCTCCTGTAATTGCTGAATCCCTACTCATAGTTAAGTGCTATAGTTCGGGCCCATGAAGTCCTAAAGCAATGTGTGAAATTTAGTAGGTGCTCAATGAATAAAATATTTTTTCTGCCCACTAATGTTTGTTTAAATTTTAAGTTTGCTTAGCACTGACATTTCAACCTTGATACCAATGTGAATAGCAGCTAGGAAAGGCTTGTCCTAAGCTGAGAACTATTTTGCTATAATTTCTGTTTGCCATCCTATATACTATCCAGAATGATTTTCTGGTTGTATCTTGGCTTATCATACTGCTTATACTACTGTACATTTTCCTGGATTTTCCTTTCTCAGATGACAAATAACAATTCCCAATAATATACAAAATAAAAATATGCAATACAGAAACAACTCCACCAATAAAACACCACTTCTTTGGAAATTCATGAACTCTTGTGTTAAATAGAAATATTAATGTAGCCCTAGTCAGAGCAATTCAGCAAAACATATAGATGATTGATTAATTGACAGATTAATGGCATCCAAACAGGCGAGGTAGTAGTAAATTGTCTTCTGATGACATGGCTTATATATAGAAAATCCTAACAATTCCAAGAGAAAGTTTTAGAAATGATAAATGAATTCAGAAAACTTACAGAGCACCAAAAATAATTAGCATTTGTATACACTAACAATTAACTACTTTTAAAATGAGAACAGAACCCAGTTATAATAGAACAAATATACTTCACAATAAATTAAATCAAACAAGTGAAATATAAAACTTATTAGAAAATAGATTAAAGAAATTGAAGAAGGCATAAATTAATGGGAAGATATATTTTCAAGGGTTAGAAAAATTAATATTGTTAAAAGATTCTTACTATACAAGGAAATATACAGACTTGATATAGTTCCTACCAAAATTTCAATAAAAATTTCACGGAAAAAATTTAAGTCCTAAAATTCATATATAAACAAGAAAGACTGTATGGTATAGTCAAATAATCTTGAACAAAAAAGTGTGTGTGAAAGCTGTTGGTATCACACTATCTAACCCCAAAGTATTTTATAAAGCTCTAATAGCAAAACAACAAGGCATCAGCATCAAAACAGATTTAATGATCAATAGAACAGAATAAAAAGCCCAGAAATAAACCTACATGTTTACAGTCCATTGATTTTTGCAAAAGAATTAAGTTGACACAATAGCAGAAGGACAGTCTTTTTTCAAAAATGATGTTGAGAAAGTAAAATATCCACATGCAAAAAAACCATAATTGGCCCCTCATCTCAATCCAAATAAAGTCAATTCAAATTTAAGACTTAAGCATAAGATCTGAAGCTGTAAAACTACAAGAAGAACATGACATTAACAAACTGAACACAAAAACCATATGATTATTTCAATAGATATAGAGAAAGCATTTGATAAAATACAACATATTTTCATGGTGGGAAAAAAAAAAGAACCTTAAGCAAATTGGATATAGAAAGAGCATTCTACAACACAATCAAGACAATCTATGACAAACCAGAGCCAGCATCTCACTGAATGGGAAAAGCTGGAAGCATTCCCACTAAGACACAGAACCAGACAAGGATGCCCACTATCAGCATTACTATTTAGTATAGTCCTGGAAGTTTTAGCCAGAGTCATTAGGCAAGAGAAAGAAATCAAAGGATACAAATTGGGAAGGAGGAACTCAAACTGTCCCTATCTGCAGATGACATGATCCTAAATACATGGGATCCAAAAGACTCCACTAAGAGACTATTGGAACTCATAAAAGAAGTTGGTAAAGTAGCAGGATATAAAATTAACACAAAAAATCAGTAGCCTTTGTGTACACAGACAATGCCATATCTGAGAAAGAACATCTAAGATTAACCCCATTCACAACAGTTATAAAAAATTTTAAATTCCGTGGATTAAATTTAACCAAGGATGTCAAAATCTCTGCAATGAAAATTATAAAATATTAAAGAAAGAAATAGAAGACACCAAAAATAGAATAATTTTCCATGTTGATGGATTGGATGAAAAGCAATTTAAAGATTCAGTGTGATCCCAATCAAAATATCAATGACATTATTCTCAGATTTAGAAAAAGTGATATAAAAATTCATAAGGAAACACAAGAGATCCAGAGTAGCTAAAGTAGTCTTATACAAAAAAGCAAAGTTAGAGGCTACCATACCAGATTTCAAGATATACCACAGGGCAGTTATAATCAAAACAGCCTAGTACTGGCATAAAAAACAGATGGGGAGACCAATGGAACAGAATAGAAACTCCAGAAGTCAATCCACACATGTACAACCAACTTACCTTTGTCAAAGGAGCTAAAATTAATTCCTGGAGTAAGAACACTCTTTTCAACAAATGGGGCTGAAAAAACTTGATCTCCATGTGCAGAAGTATGAAACAAGACCACTACCTTACACAAAAACCCACTCAAAATTGATCAAAGACTTAAATCTATGACCTGATACCGTCAAATTACTAGAGAACATTAGGGAAACTCTATAAGACATTGGCGTAGGCAAAGAGTTCTTGGAAAAGATCCCAGTAGTACAGGCAATCAAAGCCAAAATTGACAAATGGGATTACATCAAGCAGAGAAGCTTCTGTCCTGTAAATGAAACACTCAGCAAAGTGAAGAGGCAACTGACAGAATAGGAGAAATATTTGCAAATTATATAAGTGATGAAGGATTAATATCTAGAACCTATAAAGAGCTCAAGAAACTCAACAACAGCAAAACAAACAATCCAGTTAAGAAATGGGCAAAGAACTTAAATAGGCATTTTTCAAAAGGAAATTCAAAAGGCCAACCGACACATGAAAAACTTCTCACAATCACTAGACATTAAGGAAATGCAAATCAAAACCGAAATGAGGTTTTACCTCATCCCAGTTAGAATGACTCTCGTACAGAAATCAACAACAAATGCTGGCAAGGATGTGGGGGAAAAGGTACCCTAATCCACTGTTGGTAGCAATGTAAACTGGTATAACCACTATGGAAGACATTATGGAAATACCTCAGCAATCTGAATATAGACCTACCATATGACCCATCCATCCCACTCCTGGAAATTTACCCAAATGAAACAAAATAAGGATATGAAAGAGCGATCTGTACCCCATATTTATTGCAGCTCAACTCACAATAGCTAAGATGTGGAATCAATCCAGACATCCATCAGCTGAAGACCAGTTGAAGAAATTATGGAATACAACTCAGCAGTTAAAAAAAAATGAAATCTTTTCTTTTGCAACAAAATGGATGAACTGGAAACCATTATACTTAGTGAAATAAGCCAGTCCCCAAAAGACAAATATCATATGTTCTCCCTGATCTGTATTAACAAATAGAGGACCTAAAAGGTAATATATTTGAGTGAAATTGATGTTTTGAGAGTCAATGATTATTTAAAGTTCTTGTCTGGACTGTTGAGGTACAGTGTTTTGTTTTTTTTTTTTTTTCTTCATACTATATGTTGAACTCTTTACTTAGTATAGGATTAATTTTATGAGTATAAAGTTAATTGAAAATAGATCTTCTTTACTTATTTATTCATTTATTTTGACAGATAGACAGTGAGAGAGAGAGAGACAGAGAGAAAGGTCTTCCTTCCATTGGTTCTACCCCAAATGGCTGCTATGGCCAGAGCTGCACCAATCTGAAGCCAGGAGCCAGATTCTTCCTCCTGGTCTCCCATGCAGTGCAGGGGCCCAAGCACTTGGGCCATCCTAAACTGCCTTCCCAGGCCACAGCAGAGAGCTGGACTGGAAGAGGAGCAACCAGGATTAGAACCCTGCACCCCTATGGGATGCTGGCACCGCAGGCAGAGGAATAACCAAGTAAACCATGGCACCAACCCCAAGATTCAATGATTATTTAAAGATCTTGTCCTGACTGTTGAGGTACAGTTTTTTTTTCTTCATACTATATATTGAACTCTTAGTGTAGGATTAATTTTATGAGTACAAAGTTAACTGAAAATTGATCTTTGTAAAAATTAAGAGTGGGAATAGGAGAGGGAGGAGGAAGAATGATATGTGGGCAGAAAGGAGGGTAGGTTGGGAAGTATCACTATGTTCCTAAATCTGTATATAGGAAACACATGAAATTTATATACCCTAAATAAATTTTTTTAAGTTTTAAAAAAGGAAAAAAGAGTAATCATAGGGAAACAGCTCTATGACTTTGGTCATGACAATGCCTTTGTGTATATGATATCCAGAGCATATGCAACAAAAGCAAAAAGAGAAAAATGAGATTGCATCAAATGGAAAATTTCTGAACAGCCAAGGAGAATCAATAATGAAGTGATGACCCATGATTGGGAGAAAATATTAGAAAAACCGTATATCTGCTATGCTATTAATATTCAAAGTATGTAAAGAACTCACATAATAGTAAAAACACAATTTACATAATTTTTAAAATACACACAGGACACAAATAGACATTTCTCAAAAGAAGGCATACAAATGGCCAAGAAATAGATGAAAAAATATTCAAAATTACTAATCATCATGAAAGTGCAACTTGAATCTGAGTTATAATCTCAGATCTGCTAGAATGATTATTCTCAAAAAGATGAAAGATAACAAGTATAGATAAGGCTGTGGATAAAGGTAATCCTTATGTGCTATTGGTAGAATTGTAAATTAGTATAGCCATTTAGAACTACCATTTAGTTCTAAACTACCTAGTTTATTCCCTAAACTACCATTTAGGGACTACCATTAAACTGCCTTAGTACAAAATGGCAGTTCCTCAGAAAGCTAAAAACAGAACTATCATGTTATCCAGCAATCCTACCTCTGTGCATATATCCAAAGGAATTAAAACCAGCATATCAAAGAGATATCTCCACTCCCATATATACTGCAGAATTAATTATGATAGTTAAGATATGAAATCAAACTAATAATCCATTGACAGTTGAGTTGAATGGATAAAGAAAATGTGACATATATACAAAATAGAATACTATTCAGTCTTTAAAAAGGAAATCCTGTCATTTGTGACAAAATGAATGAGATAGTAGTCATTATGTTCAGTGAAGTAACCTTGCCACAGAAAGACAAATACCATGTGATCTCACTTGCATGTGAAAGCTAAAATTTGATCGTACAAAATGGTGGCTACCAGAGGCCAGAGGTGTTGAATGAGAGGTAGAGCATTGACAGCTGAACAGAAAGAATACATTTCCCAATCTATCATCAGAATTGCAATGATAGATAAAATCAGTGCATTGCATATCTCAAAATAATATACTTAATATGCTATCACTATAAACATGGTAAATATTTGAGTAGGTAGGTATACTAAAGAGACTGGCATAATAATTCAACAATGTTCAAATACACCAAACCATCACACTGTACACCGTACATCAAAAATATATCCATGTGCCAATTTAAGAAATCAATAACTTGCCTTTTAAAAAACTCCCATTAGAATTTTACAAAGAGCTTTTTGAGTGCCACAGCTATTGGTCTGAATCTGCCCAACCCATGAATACATGACTTGTTTTCAAGAAGGCAGTCTACTAACAGGACTAATGTTCATTTTACTTTTTGTCACTCCTCAAAGATGTAGAAGTCTAAGATGCAGAAGAAATAGTAGATTCAA
Source organism: Lepus europaeus (assembly GCF_033115175.1). NCBI lineage: Eukaryota > Metazoa > Chordata > Mammalia > Lagomorpha > Leporidae > Lepus > Lepus europaeus. The sequence continues at coordinate 61,303,269 of NC_084838.1, read as the reverse complement.
TAGTTTAGGTCAGTTCCTGGACTCATTCAGTAATGACAATCTGTGGTTCTTGCAAGGGCTTTAGCCCTTTACATGCAGATCTCCTGAAAAGACAATATCATCCCTATCAGGTGAACCAAGATGCAGAGCACAAAGGTTAATATCTTTTGAGATACAATTAATGTCTACTCCTGCTGCTTGCCTAGCATCCCATACAAATTCCCCTAGTAACATCCTTCTCACATTGTGTCGAAGGAACTAACCTGCCATTGGATGTAGACTCTCAATTAGTCATGTTCTGTCTGCCAACACCCATATTTTTGACCAAAACTAAACCAAGCATTTCTTTCCTTGAAATTTGAATATTGAGCAAATTATCACAAAAATTCACATGGGCTGGATCTCCTTCATTCTGACATCTTGGCATCCCAACTTTAAGAGTTTGTCTAGAAGTTCTGCTGCAAGATTCTAAGAGCTTCCTTGCTTCTCCTCTACAAGGACTGGTCTTAGTCTTGAGCTTTTTCTTCAGTCCCATAGTTCCATAGCCTTCAATAAATTCCTGCTTTTTCCTTTCAGAATTTTTTAAACATTTTTTGCCAGGCAGAGTTAGACAGTGAGAGAGAGAGACAGAGAGAGTTATAGACAGTGAGAGAGAGACAGAGAGAAAAGTAGGTCTTCCTTCCATTGGTTCACTCCCCCAATGGCCACCACTGCACTGATCCGAAGCCAGAAGCCAGGTGCTTCCTCCCGGTCTCCCATGTGGGTGCAGAGACCCAAGCACTTGAGCCATCCACCACTGCCCTCCCGGGCCACAGCAGAGAGCTGGACTGGAAGAAGACCAGCTGGGACTAGTACCTGGAGCCCCTACCGGGACTAGAACCCCAGGGTGCCAGCTCCACAGGCAGAGGATTAGCCAAGTGAGCCATGGCACCGGCCTCCTTTCAGAATTTACCTAGATCTATTTGTTGTTTGCATCCAATCATTCCTAAATGAAAGAAAAGGTAGTATTCTGCTATCAAATATGAATTCTCTCTGGCCTATGCCTGTTTGGCCAAAATGAAATTGTTGCTATTTCTTTGATTATATAGGCAGAGAAAGGACTATAAATGAGCTCATGAAGTTGAGTAATTGTCTCAGATAATTGCTTCACAGTCTCCTACGATCCCTAATTAGAATCCTTTAATTGTCTCCAATGGAGGCAACCTTCATTGTGAATGTGAGAATCTTTGAATGACCTGAAGAAAATTCTCAGTTTATTTTGTCTTAGAAAAAAAAATCCTTCATTGTGATTCTAAGAGCTAACACAGCCATAATGCCAAAGCATGTATAGTTAAGTTGGACTCCAAGGCAAACTGTCCTCAGTTTGAACTGTTTACTCATGTTCATCTCCATGCTGACCAATTTTCTTGATCAAATTGTATGGATTTTTATATTTCTACCTTATTAATTACTTTGGGAAGTCAAAGAAGCTTTAAGCTGTCTGTACTACTGAAACAAAAATATATACAATGAAATGGAAATGCTATTGACAGTCAAAATATTTACAAGTACTGGTCTGAATTCATAGATTACAGGGTGACTGTTAATGATAGAAAGATATTTGTGTGCTCAGAAAAATACAGAAGTAATTGTTCTGCAGGCATGGCACAAAACTGCTGCCAAAAGTGACACACAGTGCCGGGTGTAAGCCAATTTTCTTGGCAGTCTACATTACCAGGAATCATTTTTAAATTAAATCTTATAATTCTATTTCTGTTCCCCCGCTTCCAGGAAAATGTTTGTTCCTCTGCCATTATTACCAGCTCCCCTATTTCAGGACCCTATGTTGATTCTGAGAGCAAGTCATAGGTTGTTTCCCTTCATCGTTAGGAAAAGGTGTGCTTGGACGTGGTCTAATCTCTGTTTCATCACATTCTCCCAGGTTTCTATCTATGCTTTCTTAATCAGAAATACACATTTGGAAGTTCCATAAACTATTCCAGGTCACTGAGGTCATACTTGAAATCCTAATACTGTCATGTGCAGAGCCAAATCCCAGTGGCCTACAAAGGTGAGTTCAATACTGAGTCAGTTTCCACGGAGAATAACAGCTACACAGGCCTGACAGACAATAGAAGAATGCTGCCCATTAACTCTCCAACTACTTTCATGCATCTCATACATTAGTCTCATTCTTGCAGATTAATATGGAATGACACTTTTATATTGGAAAACATATAATAATCTATAGCACCTTGTATACAGTGACAAAGTATGTAAGTGTTCACCTTGGAAAAAAGGATTAGTTGCTTCACTATTACTTGTCAAAAAAATATGAAGTATATAAAATTTTGCTCTACTTGCAAGCTAAAATACTAGCCTGCCAGTTACTAGCAGAATATGTAAGTCTCAAGAGTTAGAGACAAAGGATTTATATTTGTAGCATAACAAACAGCAAAAACAATTCACAGGCATTTGTGACTATTCCTCCCGATTCCAATTATCACAGGAGGGACACAGATGGACCAGTTGCATTATAGAAGGGGAAAGCTGAATTTATGGGAACCACATCTTTTAAAATGGGCAGTAAACATGCCTGACCTCTGCTCTGGAGGGACCATCTCCTCTACTATAATGAACTGCAAGAAACTAAGCCCTTCATTATCTCTGTCTCCTAATGCTGTCTGCTACAGAAGCATCTTCAACAAGGTGAAAAAAGGACCACACATTTAGTCAACTCAGTTTTCTCTAATATCTCAAAGATGACTCCTTAAGCCCTAGGTCTTCACAAGGAGTTATCCCTATTTGGGATTCCCTACATTTTTAGCCAAGCTGTCCTGCCTAAGGATGTATACTCACACTCTACATGCCTTTTTCAAGTCTCACACTATGACAACATGAAAGACTCTTCCATAATACCAAGTCTGTCTGCTTTCTGAATTTATCAATACTGAGAAGCACTTCTACATATTAGCCAAAAGATTACCTTTTCTGTCCCCAAAAATGGGGAAAGGAGAAAGAAGAGGGTAGACTTTGTGCCATGAGTTATGGCAAATATTGATTCAAAGATACAAGTTTCTTTTCAAGGTTTTCAACTGCAACATCTGGTTTCTTTACTAACTGCGCTATTAAATAAAACATTTTCTCAAAGATAAGCATTTTTTTCTTGAAGACAGACCATCTAATCATGTCTTCTTCTTTGAAATAATGGTCCACAATTGTTTGCCTAAAGGGGTGTCCACTCTATTTCTGCTGACATGAAGTGGTCTGGCTTATAATAAAGAGTTAGTTTAATGTTCATAAAGTCTGGAGTCAGCTCCTTTTAATTATTTTCATCAAGAAATGTTGTATGATATTGGTTCCCACTCTCCCCTCAGGTTCCAATACAATGTTAACTTTTGTGTTTGACAGATCACCTCTTAGACAATCCCCCCCCCCCAAAAAAAAGTGATTCATTCCAAGGGGCCAAAGTGGATCAGATTGGGATGTGGATTTTTAGTCAAATATGATCAACATAAAATATGGATTATTTAAATCTATTACTGGACTATTATATTTGCACTATTCAATAAAGGTCAGCAAGTTGATCTTGGCCAATGATATAAGGAAACTTCACTCTTATTCTCTGGAACATAACATGTGCTTGCACTTTTGATTGGGCAAATCTTTATACTTGAATCACATTGCAGCCCTCAGGATGTAGGAATGAAGTTAAAGTGAAAAATCTTTAATTCCAGTTTAATTCTGATTTGTGGAACTAAGATATGACTGATAGCCAATGAAAAGTTTTAGAAATATCTTGGAAGAGGTAGAGTTAATTACTTATAACAGACCTTCATTGTATTGCAGCCTTTATGATACTTTTTCTGTGGGTTCATATAAACTTAAGGATTAGGTAGCTAGTTGGAGAGACCATGTAACGTAGATGATAAGAGGCTACCTCTGCTCAAATCCCAACCTTGCCCTTACTAGTTACTTTGGAAGATGTATTCTGTGAGCCTTAGTCATTTCATACCAACAATGAACATAACAGCACAATACATTTTAGAAGAACTTGTTAAAATAACATATACAAACTACTTGGCACCCTGAATGCCATGTGATGCCCATGATACATGACAAATACACTTACATTTTTAGTAAATTACACATAGTTCAATCCATACAGTAGGTTACATCACTCACAAAAGAATATATTTAAAGTATTCATTTGAAAGAGTTACAGAGAGAGGGAATCTTCCAATTCCATTTGCTAGTTCACTCCTCAAATGGCCACAACAACCAGAACTGAACCAGACCAAAGACAGGAGCCAGGAGATTCTTCCAGGTGTCCTACATGGGTGACAGGGAGCCAAGTGCTGAGCCACTTTATGCTGGGACTTGGCTTGGAAGTAAAGTAGCTGGGGCTCAAACCAGTACCCATATGGGATGCCGGGATCTCAGGTGGCAGCTTAACCCACTATATGACAACACCAGCCCCAAAATCTTGACTTGCTCCTAAAAGCTTTGCATAAGTCCTTAAGCAGAGATTTCTAAGCCATTTAGATACACTCACAATTACATTACAGATCCTAAAGCCCTGATTTGAGGTGACTGAGTAAAAGAAGTCTGATCGAAAACTAAGCATGCATAGCTATTGTTTACTTTGGGCCAGAACAATCTTAAAGCAATTTCTGAGGTTTTATCAACAAATTGGGCATAGGTAAGTAACATGGGAAGATAATTGTCCACTAGGTCCCCTATAATTTCGGCCCATCTTGTATACAGAAACACTGATTATCTTTAAACTGAACTATCTCTATTGAAAACTCTCTATGAAATTGTCCTAAACAGTCAGTAAATAACTTGGTATGTGCCTGTGAATTCTGATGGGTGAGACTTTGCAGACTAAAAAACAAAACTCCATGCCACTTTCTCCCAGACCTGATTGTAGAAAGGGATTGTACCCCGTCAGATGGCAGAGTTACAGTGAGCTGCTCATGTCAACCCCGGAACCTGCACTTGCATTCTGCAGGGAACAACCTATGAGAATTCCCAAGCCTGGCAAGGACAGCTTTTGCAAGAGGGCCTTGCTGACCTCTCGGCTGCATTCCCAAGTATTAAAATCCAGTTTTACAGTTCAAATCACGTTGTTAGTGCTGTTTTGTCATTGTCCCGTTTCGCCATTGTGCTTATTTGTGTCCCGACAGCATTTGCAAAGTGGTGAGGACCAGAAAGGATGGGAAACAAATGCTCCTTCTTCCCACAGAAGATACTTTATAGACCCATTTGCTCTTTATGAGGAAGAAAATTACTTTCAAGATTTCTTGGTTCTCTAAGATTTTTTTTAATTGCTTCTTGTTACTTTTTACAAGTGTTTTGCATAGCAAAGATGAATCAATGAAGAAAATAATCAAGAAGACAATAAAGAGCTAATATTTAATATTTTGGGTCCTTATCTCCATTAGCTAGTTTAATAGTCAATTCAGCCAAGCATTAGTACATCGATTTAAAGAACAAAACAGCAAAAGCTCAGGAATATTAGGTAATGTGCCAAAGTCATGTAACTACTTAGGGAAAACCTAGAATTGAAAATGATTTCTGAGCCCAAACCTCCGGCTATTTCTACAATCGCATAAATGCATTTTGTAAACCATAATATAAAATATCCCAGGAAGGTGGCTCTCAGGAGAATATCTTTGGAGAATTTTTCAGGAAACAGAGAAGGGAGATTTGGAACTGGCTTAAGGGATAAAATGATCTCTGACAGATATACAGCTACCTTGGCCTCCCTACAGATAAAGGAGTATTCAAACTCCATAGCAAATCCAGTTAACAAAAACATTCCAGACCATGGCCAGTTTTTCCCTCAAGCCAACCAATCCTCACTAAAAGAACTCCAGGGGCTTGTCGGGTGACCTCAACTTTCTAACCCACAACAGAAAAAGCAAAAGCTAGGGCCAGAGACAGGTAGGAGAGTGTCTGGGGCAGTATTATTCCTAGATCTTTTTACCAGGCACTGAGGATGTTACACAACCCTGCAGTTAACAATATTTAATCACTACCTAGCAGGGTTCTAGGGATCACTAACATACAGATAATTGTTCAGATGCTCTCTCATCAACAGCAAAGCAGTAAAAAAAAAAGAAAAAAGAAAAGAAATGATGAGAAGAAGACAATGAACAAGGTTCTAAATAGAGGTGTTGGGACTAGGGTGGGAGTGAGGTGGGCGGCTAGCATTCAGGGGCAGAAGTCAGGGAGACACAGAGATATTTTTTCTTTTTCCCAGTGTGCAACTTAAGATGTCAGCGGAAGACTGTCCATTATCCCCAAGACCTCTGCTGTATTCACTGTCTGACTTTCCACCAGCAGAGCCCACAGCCCAGAGCCCAGGAGGTTATTAAGGAAAAGTAACGGTTTCAGGCCACAGTTCCACGCCAGTCTGGAAAGCATTTCTGGGGATTCTTCCTTCCAAAATTATGGATCCCTAGAGCTTAATGTTCTCCAAAAATTGGTGAAGGGATTATGAAATGTACATAACACAAAATGCTTCACCTGACTTCCAAGCTCTAGTTAGTTGTGGTATTTGTTGAGCAGTTACTATGTGCCGGGCATTCTGCTACACGTTTCTTGTGTTACACAAAAGTATCTACTCTTCTCCTTAAAGACTCAACAACATAGGACCTTTCTCATTTTTCAGATAAACTGTCAGGTTACTAAGTGGACAAAGACCTGGCTGGTGGTGTGACTTGGCTTCAAACCCAGGTTCTTTGATTGTGAAGCCAGTGCATGTCCCACTGAAGCAACAGGCTCCTGAAGGCGGGGAGTGGGGTTCAAGGGAGACAGGGAGCTGGGATAATCTTTTTTTCTTTAAGCAATTCTTTAAGTCAAATAAATTAATGAATGCATTTGTAGTGTATCCTTTCAAGCATCAATGGGCAGATCAGATGTTTTTAAGAGCAATAAGGCGTAGGGCCAGCCAAGGTTGGGGGTTGAATCTTGGAATGAATCAGCTGCACCCAAAAAGACAAAGAGAAAAATAATCTTTTCCCTCAAATCCTCTGCCCCGACACAGGGAATAAACAGCCCTCTCCTCAAGGAGGTTGGCAAGGACTTATGGAAGAGATGATGAGTCCCTTCCACACAGTTGCTTGAGCCTTCCCTTAATGGGAGAGTGGTACCTACCCAACCTGTTTCTTAGCAGTCAATAGAGGGCGAGGTTATGGGTGTAGGGTTTCAGGCCCAGGTGACTCTCCCACCTTCCTTCCTATCTTGGATGATTATCCCAAGCATATCCCAGAGTTGTTCCCAGAGTCACACAAGGAGTCAGAAGCCCTTTCAGAAATGAACACAGCCTTATCTTCCATTGTTCCAGTCTTACCAAACTTAACCCTCATTTCCAAGCATACAGTTTTCAATTCCTCAAGCTTTGTACATACTGTTTCTTTCAACTGACTGCTCAAATTCTCCCTCTCTCTTAAATGAAATGCCAACACATTCATCTTTGTTATAAGCATCAAGCCATCAGTCTTATTACAACAAATGCTGGACTAAAGAACGTGATTTAGACCTGTGACCCCCACCTCAACTTTGGGATGCACCCAAGGGTAGAATCAGATACAACTCAAAAAACTAATCAGATTGAATGAAGAATGTAGAAAATGACTTTATTATTAAACTCTGTGGTGGGGAATACCAAGCTGATTAAATTTTACAATTGCATTTGCTCTGATAAGTATAGACTGGGGATCATTTGCAAGCTGACTTTTTTCACATATATTAAACCTACAAATGCGGCAGCTTTGGGTCTGCTAATTAACTCATACACGAATTTTTACTAGGAAATTTATGACTGACCTATTGCTTTATAGTTTTAATATATTTAAGAATAATATCTTTGAAAATATATAACTGATATTATGAGTGAATTTTACACTGAATGCTGTATTCAAAAGTTTAAAATAACAGCTAACATTTACTTACACTTACTGAATGCCAGATATGGTTCTACGTACTTCAAAGAGATAAATTCATTTATTTCTATCCATTATGTTATTTATTCCTATGAGTTTGGTACTCTTCTTACCCCAGGTTATAGTTCAGGGAGCCAAGTACAAAAGAGGTCAAATACATTGCCCAAAAACATACAAAACTGTGATTATAAAATCCAAAGATGCCCAAGTCTATATTAATGCCAAATTTACAATGGAATACTATTAAACTGTAAAAAAAAGGAAACGCTATCATTTGAATTAAAATGGCTGAAACTAGAGGATATTGAGTTAAATAAGTCAAACTCAGAACAACAATTACTGCATTTTCTCTCTTACATGTGGGGGATAATTTTAAAAATATCAAAAAGCACAAACAAAAAAGAAAAACGCCTGTACCAGTTTTGCTGCAAATATATTGTTTTGTTATACTTTGCTTTTAATCCTTGTCAAATTGTTAAGAAAGATATATTACTATGGTTTTAATTATCTGCAGCTATTTTAAAATTTACTATATATGAGTGAAATTGACAGTTTTCATTGGGTTATTTTCTATGTCACTTGCCCATATTCCTGAACTGTGGTTTTTTTTTTGGTTTTTTTTTTTTTTTTTTTTTTTAGTTTTTATTTGTAGAACTCTATTTAGTGTAGCACTAACCCTTTAACTATAATGTAATTTTTAAAATGTTGTATCAGGGCCGGTGCAGCAGGTAAAGCTGCCGCTTGCAGTGCCAGCACCCCACCTGGGCACCAGTTTGATTCCTGGCTGCCCCACTTCCAATCCAGCTCTCTGCTATGCCTAGGAAAGCAGTAGAAGATGGCCCAAGTCCTTGGGCCCCTGCACCCGCGTGGGAGACCCGGAAGAAGCTCCTGGCTCCTGGCTACAGATAGGTGCACTGGCCATTCTGGCCAATTGGGGAGTAAACCAGCAGATGGAAGTCCTCTTTCTTTTTCTCCCTCTCCGTCTCTCTGTGTCTAACTCTTTCAAATAAATAAATAGATCTTTTTAAAAAATGTTATCTCAAAAAATAAAAAAATGAAAAAACTTTCAAGTGCATTAACATTTATCCATTCTTTACTAATTGTGGGGAGTTCTGTACCTGATAATACAGGTGACAAAAATGAGTAAAACACAGTTCTGCTTTGAAGGAACTCACAATCAAGTGCTAGAGCTGAAGCTTCTAACAATAGCTTCTTCTTTCTTCTTGTTCTAACACCCGGCTGCCTCCCACCTGCTCTAGCCCTTCTGACCTTAACATCACTCCCAATAATTGGCTCATTTGATAGGATTATTATTGTTGGGGAAACATAACAATATAGAAAGAACCATATTATTATTATACTGCTACTATTATACTACCCATTTCAGTGTAAATTCTCATGCAGCCCACACTTATTTACTGCCCATGTTCGTCAGAGTTCATCAGTTCCCAATAACTTCCAAGCAGAAAATTCAGTGACATTTAAATAAGTCGTGTCACAAACGGCAGAGCCAGGAGTTACCTGACTATAAAAGCCAAAATTTTTCCATCGACTGTGAGGTCTCTACTTTCTACAATTTTTAAGTATCCAGTCCTTTTTTCCCCTGTACATGACCTGGATTTTGAATTTCTGCATCTTTTCTTTCCTCAGAGAACATGTTGAAACAATGCCTATGTTACCCTGACTTAGAATTTTCCAACTTTACAATGGTGCAACAAGATATTCATATTTGAGTAGAAACCGTACTTCAAATATAGAATTTTTATCTTTTCCCAGACTAGCAGTATGAGGCATGACACTCTCGGATACCCCACTATTGGAGACAACAAGAGTTCTGAGCACATTTAAGACAGACTAGGCTGAGCTATGATGCTTGGTACACTGGGTTTGTAAAATGCATTTTCAACTTAGCATACTTTCAACTCATGATGGTTGTGTCAAGATGTGATCCCATGTTAAACTTGGAGCGTAAGTATATAACATTGGATTCATTTGACAAAGAAGAAAACTGGAAGGTTTCCTTTGCCTGACTTCCTGTTAAGGGCTGGAACAAACTAGCAGCAGCCAGACCTTGTCTTCAGTCTGAGGGCCTCTCTGACCCCACTGGAGATTTCCAGAACCAAATCCACTTACTACGTGGCAGGAAGCCTGAACCAGAACCTGAATCTGTGTTAGGAGCATGTGCCTTACTACATCAGGGCTGCTATAACAAAAATAACATAGCTTAAGTAGCTTAAAAACAACTGAAATTTATTTCTACTCTTCTGCAGGCTGAGAAGACCAAGATCAAGCACCTGCATATTTGGTGTCTGGTGAACACCTGCTTTCTCCTCACTGATGGAACCTTCTCATTCTGCCTTTTCAAGGTAGGAGGGGCACATGATCTTCCTTAGGCCTCTTCTGTAAGGGCACTAATCTCATCCATGAAGGTTCTAATCTCATGGCCTAATCACCTCCTCCAAAGGCCACAACTCCTAGTGCCATCACCTTGGGGTTATGGTTTCAACATATGTATTTGGAGGGGAAATATCCAGACTATAGCAGGCTCAATGGGCCTAAGAGGGTGGAATGGCTCTAGGATCATTCCTCTGCCCCCAGCATGGAACCTGGTCCCACACCTCTCAGCTCTGGATCACAGGACCACATAGCAGCCTTACTCGCTTTGCTTCTCTCTCTTGCCCCTTCATAGGATGTATTTGCAATCACCACTCCCTCCTTGAGGGAGCTGAGGTAAGGCAACATGGTATGAGGCCAACCCACCAGACCCACCCTCCTATCGTGTACAGTGCCATAGTCTGGCTTTCGGTTTTTGGATGTTCACTACCAATCTCCATGTCATTTCCTATTTCAACAACGTGTTCCTAAGCCAGGAACAGCAAAAGTTATTCTATCCAAATTTCCCACTTAAATATGAAAGTATTAGGCTACAAAATCCTTTGTCATTTTTTTAAAGATTTATTTTATTTATTTGAAAGGCAGAGTTACAGAGAGAGACAGAGAGAGAAAGAGGTCTTTTATATGGTGGTTCACTCCCCAGATGGCCGCAATGGCCAGAGCTGAGCCAATCCGAAGCCAGGAGCCAGGAGCTTCTTCCAGATCTTCCATGCAGGTGCAGGGGCCCAAAAACCTAGGCCATATTCCGCTGCTTTCCAAGGAGCATTAGCAGGGAGCTGATCAGAAGTAAAACAGCTAGGACTTGAACCGGCATCCATATGGGATGCCAAAGCTTCAGGCCTGGGCCTTAACCCACTGTGCTACAGGGCCAGTCACATTCTTAACAGCATTTACCCTAAATTAGAGCTGAAAGCAGAGACTAGCTGTGCACATTCAGACTGAACAACTGTTTTTCTGAAGAAGTATGCAGTCACTTCTTGTATGAGGAGTTAGAGAATTATACTTTTACACCTGTCTTGAGCCTGAACCCAACAGAATGAATTCTGTGTTTCACCATGACCTGTAGGATGTTGGAGTTCTGATGTGTATTATTTGCACTCATAATCCTCATGAGTTTGTGTGTTTCCATACACATATGCACACACACACATCTCAAATGCTTCTCAGAACACATATAATAATTAGACCCAGCATTCATAAAGTTATATGACTGCGGAAGGCACTTTTAATGCACTATTCCCAATTAGCCCTCAGAATGACATAATTGTCCCCAAATTAAAATAAAGAATCTGTGGCACAGCAAGGTCAAGTTGCTTCCTAATGTAGCACATAATGCACCCCAAGTTAGAGTTGGGGCAGGGATTCAAATATAAGTCTGTGCTTTTGAGCACCATAGTGTGATGTTAATTTGTCAGTCAACTTGCAAAGGGTTGTTTTTTCTAAGTCGAAAATATAGTAGAAAACTGCAAGGGAATCAACCTTGATTGAAGTCTTACTATGTACCTGACACAGTATTCAACATTTTATATGCTTTGAACAATTTAAACTTGCAGGATATCAGGTGCTTACTATATCCAGGTAGCCAGTGTTCACAAAGTTTGTAACCTACTATAAAGGGGTGAATTGAGGTTCATACCCATGAGGAAGGTGCTATAACTTTGAAGCTGACTTTATGCTTAGGAAGTTATCAGGTGAAAGAAACCCTCTGCTCCCATATATCTTCCACAACCACCTCTGGAATTTTGTGCTTTGATTCAATCGCATGACATACACTTTGTCTTGTTATTTCTATAACAAGTGACTAAACTATGAACTTTTTGACAGTATACATCATTTCAACAATTCTTTGTTTATCATCTGAAACTGATTGGAAGAACAAATCAAGGAATGTGTTTCTGGGAAGCATTAACATTGTCAATCCCAATACCTTTACGTAAGTTTTCATTAAACGGATTCCCTTGTTACTTTTATCAAGTTCATTTCGCATTCCTCATAAGATCAGTTCATCAACACCTCCCAGATCCCTTGAATCAGAATCTCAGAACTGAATCTCAGAGGTTTGTGATTTAAAAGGTTATGACTTCAAAGTTTGTGACTCAGTTGTGGAGCAAATCAGCTCAGCTCAGCAAGAACCTTTTGGGAAATGTGAACTGGGGTAAACCTGGGGCCACCTGTCCTTGGTAGTGCATTTAAAAAGGATAAAGGGGAATAGGAGGAACCTCCACACCAATGTTGATTCCATACCCAGGTTGATCAGTTGTTTGAAAACTGGTAAAATGCATTGATTTCTTCTCTTTCAATCCTAATTGACATGTATTTGATTTTTAAATTAATTGTGATTTTATGAAAGCAGAAAATATATAGTTAAAATATCAAATAGTTCTAATCAGCTTAGGGAGAAAATAGTGCCCTCCACTTCATCTTACGTATTTTCCCAAAAAGGGGACCACTTTGAACTTTCAAAAATTACTTCCTCTGAGGCTGGTAATTTGGTGTAGTGGGTGAAGCTACCACCTGCAGTGCCAGCATCCAATATGGGCATTGGTTCAAGCCCTAGCTGCTCCACTTCTGGTCCAGCTCTCTGCTATGGCCTGGGAAATCAGTAGAAGATGGCCCAAGTCCTTGGGTCCCTGCACCCATGTGGGAGATCCAGAAGAAGTTCTAGGCTCCTGGCTTCAGATCTGCCCAGCTCTGGCCATTGTAGCCATCTGGGGAGTGAGCCAGAAATGGAAGACCTCTCTCCTCCCTCCCCCCCCCCCTCCCTCTCTCTCTCTCTCTCTCTCTCTGCCTTGCAAATAAATAATCTTTAAAAATTTTATTTCCTCAGTTTATCTCCATTTCTTAAAGAACACTTGTATTTACTCTTAAATAATTACTCTAACATTTCATTAGTCCTATTTTAGTGAGCATTTTTGCTCTCTTATCCTCTCTATTTCCCAATCCCCGTTTATCATATTATTCTCATTACTATATATTGTGAATACTGCACAGTGCTCAGTCAAGTAGCATTCTGTGTCTACACATCTTGTGTCACACAGCTCTTTGTTTTTCCTGGAGCTAACAAATTTATTATCATTTTAAACTATATTTGCTTACTCAAATCTCTAGTTAAATCAGACTTTTCCTATCAAAATAGATGAAATATGACCTTTAATCTATTTTGCACACGGTCTAGTCCATTAGACAATTTGTCACTTCCTTTTTATATGTACGTAATCCTACATGGCTTTTCCATCCACATGCTCCAATCTACACACATTGGTTTCTGGACTTCAGTTATTTTGCAACTTTCCTCTGCAAATTTCCTTTCCTTATCTATGTTGGCTCCAAGTTCTTGTAGTTTTGGCTTTCTTTATTTTCTGTTAGTGGAAAACATACTCTAGTAGCTTACTGAGAAACAGTGCATTAAAACCAGCTTTTTGAAATGTTGCATATGTGAAAACATCTTTAACCTACCATCACATTTGCTTTGTAATATAGAATGAAAATCATTCACTTCAAAATTTTGAAGGCACCTTTGTCCTCTATCTTCCAATGAACCTATTAGAAAATCGACTAGCAGGTGGCATTCTGATGGCTGATCCAGTCTACGTACAACTCTATTTATTTTCCATTCCTGGAAAATGCTTAAAGCTTACTTTTATTCCAAATATGTCCCAGTATGGTTACTTAGTGGGTCCTTTCAATTTGAATATATTTGTCACTTGCTACTCTTGTTTTGTCTCTTAGATCTTTTTTTTTCTTTCCTTGTTTTATAATTTCTATTGATTTGTCCATCAACTTCTTTATCCTATTTCTCTTTCTGTTCAACTTCTATTTTGTGCTTTTTGGATACCATGATTATCCAATGATATCAGTGATATCTTAAAATTTAAAATATATCTTTTTGAATCTTTTGTTTATTTTAGACACACACACACACACACACAGAGAGAGAGAGAGAGAGAGAGAGAGAGAGAGAAACAGGTAGGAAGTTCATATCTGTTGTATCACCACTCAAATGCCTGCAATAGCCAGGGTTAGGCCAGGATGAAGCTGGGACTGGGAACTTGATTAAGGTCTTTTACATGGGTGGCAGAGCCCCATCATCGCTGCCTACCAGGATCTGCATTAACAGGAAGCTGGAATCTGGCAGAACAAGGACTCAACCCAGGCACTTTCATGTGGTATGTGAACGTCCCAATTTGCAGCTTAACTGCTAAGCCAAATGCCCACTTGCTATTATATTTTTAATTTCCAAGACTTCCATCTCATTCCCAGATTATCCTCTTTAAAGCCACTTACTACAGAATTCAGGTACCTATTAGTTTTCTCAAAGATAAGCATTTCTTTTTCTTATTTTTCTTGTGCTGTAACTTTAAGAAAATGGCTTAAAAATCTTATTTCAAAATTTTGAAACCAAAATCAATCTCTTTTAATTCTACATGTGCAAAAGGAATTTAGAAAAAGAAGTCACGTTTTCATACTTATGTATGACCTTTTTTTTTTACAACTATAATCACACACAGCTTTATAAATGCCCTATGAAAAGAGGGAACCATTGTATTATTACCACAGAAAGCTGAAGTGATTCAAATTTACTAGCACCAGAAGTAGACACCAGGTGTTGTAAGTTTCCATTTAAGAAACCTTGCCTTAATTAGACAAACGATTTGCAAAGATTATTCATTAATACTGTCACCTACAATGAAAGAAATCACTGAGCCTCATCTCAGATCCATTGAATCAGAAAGCTCTTAAGACTCAGAAATCTATTTTTGTGTGTTTATTTTTAAGTTGCCCAGATGACTGCAAGACCAAGCTGGCAAAATATTGCATAAATATATTGTTGTGCCCTTAACCCTCCTCAGGTGATGGTGACTGAACCTTTTGATCTGTTTCTCACCATAATATTCCCTCTAGACTAGCTTGTTTGCAACTTGGAACACAGAAAAGATTGCAGCTATGTCAAAGGTCTATTGCATCAGTTTGTTATTGGATGGACCCATAAAACTACACCAGTCTCCTTTGCCTTACATTGTATTTGTCTCAGGCCACGAATGAAAGCCTTTATCTAATATGACTACATTTCGTTTTTCTTTGTTCAGCCTAATCTGAGGCCATTATTTTCCCTTACATTCATAAAGACCATCCCAACATAAAGAACATTTTTTTTTTGTTCTAAGCCACAATGGACTACCTGCCTTCACCCCACCATGACTCATGTGGTCATATCTCCTTATCTTTCCACATATTGCAACAATTAATGCTATTACTACACTCTCCACTGTGCTGTATCTATCCAAAACATCCACAAGAATACATGGGACAGTCCAGGGGAAAGAGTTCCAATGTGACACATTTGCTATTTTCTGCTTTCTGTCCCCTCGACCCCCACACACCAATCTCTAGCCGTGTCTGTGCAGTTCAAATATGACACTCACCAAAAAGTCCCTGCCTGTTTTATCTTATTACAATCACTTAAAGTCACTGGCCTTAAGATAAACACACAAGGAGACTAATTCTAACACAACTGAAGAGCACCAATTTTATTCCCTCAGCCTTGCAAGTGCTGGGAATATTAAGACATTTAAGTATTAATCTAATCTTGAAATTCCATTTTCAGTGAAAAATGACAGCAGATTTAATGGTTCAGAATCATATCCTTAGTTACTTAGAACAATAATCAGGGAATTTTCTAGAAAAATTAAGTGCTTTTATGGCAAACAGATCTGCCCTGTCTCTTCTCTTTGCAAACAGAGAGTCAAGTATATGAGTAACCTAATGTCAGCCCCTCATGCACTCACCAGGCAAAATTCCAAGGACACGAAGTCAAAGTTGTCATCATATGATACACAACTGAATTACACTTTCCTTTGCCACACATAAAAGGGGGCAAAGGTGGAAAATAGGCTGGGCTTAGAAATAAAAAATGACACTGTCATATTGTAGGGAGTTTGAACTAGAATAGGGTCATCATGAAACGACATTTTCAATGACCAATTGAGTCAACAAAAACAAAAGATAGTATTTGTAAAACCATGGTCTCTTGAAAAGCATTTAAATGAATTGCCTAGAGTGTTTGTGTGTTCATAAATGTTTATTCTCAGAAACGTGGGTGAGGTCTCTCTGGACAGATACTCAAATATCACAGCACACAGTAACTTACAGGCCTAGGTACAGCCAAAAGCAAAACTTGTAGCTCTCTTTGTAGGCCAAATTCCAAGGCTAAGAAGCCTTGAGAATATGTCTAAATGTCCCTTCCTCTGAGAATAAAGGCTCTAGGAGGACACAGTCATATAACCCAGAGATCATGTACAGAAATACCCCCAGGAGCCTGGAGTAGTCACACAGGCTGCTTACAGGAGACTTCAAGATCGTGGTCGGCAGCAATGCAGGATTAACTAGTTTGGAAGATCTTGAAGTGCTATGAGCTAACCTCTGGGTCACAAACTTGAGGATTATTAGGAAGTGAGCCCCATTGTCTACTTGGTTTCATCTTTCTGGCACAGGTTTAGCCCCTTCCATGTGTAATTAGTAAAACTAGTTCAGCACCAGACACGTGTGATTTTCTAACAACCTACAGAATTATTATCAACCAGAAATGACATATACACAGGAATTTGAATGACAGCCAGTACTGAGATCTTCAACAAGGGTTTATAGGACCCAATCAATATTAAGCACTTGCATAGTTAAACTCCCAAATTAATAATTAAGTAGCTTACAATTGAATATCATTATATGGTTATAAAATATATATTTAGCATTGATAGCATTCTATGTTCTGCCACTTGATCCTCTTTTCTATATAACCTGATTGCTAATTCCATTTTACACATGGGCAAGTTGAGTGAGGTTCAGGGAAGCTAAAGGAAGAATCTGAGATCACATATCTGAGAGTTGAGATTCCAATCTAACGTTTTTTCACCTCAAAATCAAAGTGTTTTTTTCTTCAACAAAGAAAAATTTGACTTGAGTCAATTGTAAATTTTTCTTTCTTCACTTATCATGTCACGTCACATGATAACGGTGGTTTATCTACTTCACAATTTAAGTATTCAAGGTCAGAGGAGACCATTCACTCATCCAACAAGCAGCCCCACTAACGTTGCCTTAAAGTCATGAGCAAAAACAACCAATGTCCTGGACTGGCTCAGGCCTCCCCTCTTACTGCAATGTTAGTGCTGACTCCTCTGAGAGTTAACATCCTACAGAATGCAAAGCTGTTCAAAGTTTCTCCAACATGGGTTGCAAGTCTCACACTCTAAATACACTTACCCAACAGCAAATATGGAAACCGAAATCCTTTCATGTGAAATCCTGACTCTACCCATCCCTGATAGAAAGTGGCCTTGGGGTGCCTGTCCTGAAATAAATGAGGTTGGATCAACACATCAGCCTTTTCTGGGCAGAGCTATTCCTCCCTTTGAGATTTAGTGTGCAGCACTGAGAGCATGAATCTTGGATGCTGTTTCAGAAGGAAGCATGACCCATTTATTCTTGGGCTGAAATTGGCAGGCTTTACATTTTGGAGAACTTTTAATAGGACTAGCAGAGGAACCAGCGTTAGAGATTATTTTCTCAGTGTGGGGTTAGATGTGTAATGCATATGTTTGCCCTAAGCCACATACAGTTAGACTTTGTTAAAATGCCTTTCTCCTCGACTATTAACATTTTTCTATGCCTATTGTTCATTTGCAACAGTCCCAGCCAAAAGTTTATAAAGCTATGTTCCCCCACAGACCATTATCTTGTGATAATTAATTAGCGAAATCTATATCTCAAGTATGAAACTCCAAGCTGTAGTTACTCAGTTTGGCTGAAAAATCTGTTTTTCTAATTATTGACTACTTTCTGCTACTTTAAGTCCACCACCTAAGTTCTTGGACAGAGCTAGCTTCTGGGAGCTGGGGAGGTCTCCAATAGCAACACAGTTCCACCTTGAATGGTGGAGTGGGAGGAAGGGACCACAGCTGTGAGAGTCACTGAGGATTTGAGAGGAAGTAACAGGAAGAAAGACGGGAGATTTGTAGGACAGAGTTAAAAAAGAAAAAGACTAAGTCCCTTTCACAACAGTTCAGTGGAGGTGCAAGCCTTTAAGATTACTAATGCACTTAAATACTATGGAAAGAACTATAGTCTTAAAAGGGTGTGTAGCAAGGGGATAATGATTTAGACTCATCTACAGAGAAAAATGAGAATATATATTGTTTTTGTGTTTCATGTTCCTCTTTGGTTTTACTTCTGAATTCCTGGAGCTAATTAAATTTTTATTTCCAATGTGCTAAGAATTAGACTCTGATAAGCAGATTGCTTTCTTATTACTGACAGTAATATTCAGTATTCATAAGTTACATCACATAACTCTGTCCCTCTTTGGGGTTAAAGACAAACAAGTATAGATATACATACCACATGCTTGCATTAATACACACATATTCATTCATATATACATTAATTTATAAACTTGCCCAGATGTTTACCTTAATTATAATGGTTTTTGTAAGGGTAACAGGGACCAGGGACAATCACTAATGCTCCTTAAGCAGAAATCATGCTGCAAGTTCTGAGCTGTGAATTCAGTATATGCTGTCTCTTTGCACCTTCTTCACAACCAAAGAAGAAAGAATGATTTCCCCAGATGACAGGTCAGAATATTGAAGCCCAGAGGGGCTAAGTGTGAACAAGGTCAAATTCCCAGTGTGTGCTAGATAGGACTTAAACAAAAACCTATCCAGAAGAAAACCCAGTCTCTCTCTCCTAAAACACGTTTCTTAGAAATAGTGGCACAGCACATATATGCAGGCATAATTTGTTCTTAAAAGCACATTTCTACTTTTAATTCCTTATTATGAATTTCGATTTTTAACTCCCAAGACCAAAGTAGTGTTGCTGTAAGACATTTAATACCTGGCAAAGGTATTTATAGCAGCCACTGTAGGCCAGGACTTAAAATTAAGCAGAAGGACTTTGAGGGGCCTGAAAAGCAATAAAGACAGGGAAAGAAGGGTAGAAAAACCATATGCTGTACAAGACGAGTTGGGGACCAAGGCAATGGAATTTCTCTTGCTAACAGCAATGGTTTTGAGAATTCATCTCTCTCTGCTGTGTGTAGTGCTTTCCCTAGGACACCTGCACCAACCACTTGCCAACCAGGCTCTGAACTCCAGAGATTTCCTAAGTTCACAACTTAACTACCACAGCCAGTTCTTCCAGTAAGTTCATAATTGGGTTTACTAGTGATAATATACCTAGTGAAGACTTAAAAGTTACCCCTTTTCTACCTCCCTCTCAGATTTCTTTAGCTTTTGATAGCATCTTGAATTCTTTAATCAAGACAAATAACTCAGCTGGTAGCCATTTTAGGCAGCATGCTGAAAATTCTGTCACCAATTATACTTTAAATCTTTCTCAAATTTTATTATTCTTGCACCACCAGTATGATTTTGCCATATTCTCTTATTAGTCTATTATAGGTTTCATGCTTTTATTTACTATTTTTATATTGACTTCTTTTTTACTCATATATATCTGTACATTTTTTGGAGGATAATTGAATTGTATATTGAGCAGATATCAAAATCCCTTGAGAACCTTCAGTTATTAAAATTTTAACTTTCCATTTTTAGTCAATACTTATGAACTAGTTTAAAACTTTTTCCTATTGAAACAACCTGACAGGTTAGTGGCTTCACGGATTTAAAGCAGAAGAGGGCAGAGTTGACTCTTGTACTCTTCACACACAGCCTTAACCTTGTTGACTGAGAGGAGGAGGTGGAAATGGAGGAACCAGTAATCTGCTCCATGACTCATCCTCCATAGCAATTTTCAAGGACTCATTCTGTAGATGTCCTCTGGGGTTAGCTGTCTCTCTTCTCTGTTGTGAATCTTTGTGTACAGGTACCATCCAGATATAGCATAATCTCTTCCAAATCCTGCCAGCAGCTCCCCTCAAAACACCACATGACATCCTTTACTTTCTGTAACACTTCAGTAGCTTTTACTATATTCACTCTGTTGTGTAATCATCACCCATATCTACTATACATATATATTATAGATATCTTAAAAGCTAGTTTTATATCACAACCATAAATCTTTTAAAAAGTTATTACTTCTTATGATTAGAAGACAATAATAGAAAAATATTACAATGAAAACAAAACCATGCTGTTCAGGGGTTGTTAAACAGTGCTGACCATTGAAATTCTCATTTCTTCTGTTTGTTAAGGACAGAAGTCATTGATGATTACATACATTATAGCTAATTAGATATTTTCCCTTCTCATGAATCATCAAAGGTATTGAAGGCAAAATATCAACTTCACTTGAAAATCACCAATGACATGTGTTGCACACTTTGGGAGACCTTGTGTTATTTCCTGCTCTCTGTCAACCTAGTCTTCCCATTCCCAGGGTATCTGTGCTTTCCTAAATTTTATTAGCTGTTTTGCATTTGAATCTTTGCAGCTATACCATTCCTGCCACAGCAAATGACACATGGAGAATAACTTAGGAACCTAGCTGACAGCAAGAACTGAGACCCCAGACATATGGCCCCAATCTCATTATCTCAGCATCTGCAGCCATTCCAGACACCCAGCCAAGATTCAGTCATCACAGAACAGAGACAAGTGACCAACTATACCATTCCTCAACTACTGCCCCACAAAATTGGAAGCATGATAAAGTGGTTATTGCTTTTTGGTTTGGTGGATATTTATGACATAAAAAATATATACTGGAAACATCAAATTCATAGCATTACCACTTACCCAGATCTGTCCAAAACAGCCAAAACTATATCAGTTGTTCCAGTGCTGTTTCCATCCTCTAAATTATCCCAGTTTTGATGATGATTATATGTCCACTCTCCTAATGGGCACTTAAAGTGCCACATAGCAGAATTTTGTCCACATTCTGATATCTAGTAACAGAAGAAACAGAAGCAAGTCATATGATAATTTTTTCTACATTGTAATCTTTAATATCATATATTCTTTTTTTATTAAACTTTTATTTAATGAATATAAATTTCCAAAGTATAGCTTATGGGTTACAATGGCTTCCCCCCTCCCATAACTTCCCTCCCGCCCGCAACCCTCCCCTTTCCCACTCCCTTTCCCCTTCCATCCATGTAAAGATTCATTTTCAATTCTCTTTATATACAGAAGATCAGTTTAGTATATATTAGGTAAAGATTTCAACATTTTGCCCATATAGCAACATAAAGTGAAAAAACTACCATTAGATTACTAATTATAGCATTAAATAGCAATGTACAGCACATTAAAGACAGAGATCCTACATAATTTTTTTTCAAATTAATTAATTTTCTATGCCCTTTCCTTTTCAACACCAGGTTGTTTTTTTTTTTCATTTCCAATTCTCTTTATATACAGAAGATCAATTCAGTATATAATTAGTAAAGACCTCATCAGTTTGTGCCCACACAGAAACGCAAAGTATAAAAATACTGTTTAAGTACTAGTTATAGCTTCACTTCGCTTTAGACGACACATTAGGGACAGATCCCACATGGGGTGTAAGTACACAGTGACTCCTGTTGCTGATTTAACAATTTGACACTCCTGTTCATGGCGTCAGTAATCTCCCTAGGCTCTAGTCATGAGTTGCCAGGGCTATGGAAGCCTTTAGAGTTCGCTGACTTTGATCTTATTCCGATAGGGTCATAGTCAAAGTGGAAGTTCTCTCCTCCCTTCAGAGAAGGGTACCTCCTTCTTTGATGGCCCCGTTCTTTCCACTGGGATCTCACTCACAGAGATCACTCATTTAGGTCTTTTTTTTTTTCCATGATATCTTGGCTTTCCATGCCTGCTATACTCTCATGGGCTCTTCCACCAGATCCGAATGCCTTGAGGGCTGATTCTGAGGCCAGAGTGTTGTTTAGGACACCTGCCATTCTATGAGTCTGCTGTGTATCCCGCTTCCCATATTGGATCTTTTTCTCCCTTTTTGATTCTATCAGTTAGTATTAGCAGATACTTGTCTTGTTTGTGTGATCTCTTTGACTCTTAGACCTATCAGAGCTATCAATTGTGAGCTTAAATTGATCACTTGGACCAGTGAGATGGCATTGGTACATGCCATCTTGATGGGATCGTGTTGGAATCCCCTGGCACATTTCTAACGCCACCATTTGCGGCCAGTCCGATTGAGCATGTTCCAAATTGTTCATCTTCTCCCTCTCTTTTTCCACTCTTAGATTTAACAGGGATCACTTTTCAGTTAAAATTTAAACACCTAAGAATAATTGTGTGTTAATTACTGAGTTCAACCAATAGTACTAGAACAACAACAACAACAAATACTAAAAAGGATAAAGTATTACATTGTACATCTAAAGTCAGGACAGGAGCTGATCAATTCATTGTTGCTTATAGTGTCCATTTCACTTAACAGGTTTCCCCTTTGGCGCTCAGTTGTCACCGATCAGGGAAAACAAATGATATTTTTCTCTTTGGGACTGGCTTAATTCACTCAGCATGATGTTTTCTAGATTGCTCCATCTTGTTGCAAATGACTGGGTTTCGTTGTTTCTTACTGCTGTATAGTATTCTATGGAGTACATGTCCCATAATTTCTTTATCCAGTCTACTGTTGATGGGCATTTGGGTTGGTTCCAGGTCTTAGCTATTGTGAATTGAGCTGCAATAAACATTAATGTGCAGATGGCTTTTTTATTAGCCAAATTAATTTCCTTTGGGTAAATCCCAAGGAGTGGGATGGCTGGGTTGTATGGTAGGGTTATGTTCAGGTTTCTGAGGAATCTCCAGACAGACTTCCATAGTGGCTTTACCAGTTTGCATTCCCACCAACAGTGGGTTAGTGTCCCTTTTTCCCCACATCCTCTCCAGCATCTGTTGTTGGTAGATTTCTGAATGTGAGCCATTCTCACCGGGGTGAGATGGAACCTCATTGTGGTTTTGATTTGCATTTCTCTGATTGCTAGTGATCCTGAACATTTTTTCATGTGTCTGTTGGCCATTTGGATTTCCTCTTTTGAAAAATGTCTATTGAGGTCCTTGGCCCATCTCTTAAGTGGGTTGTTTGTTTTGTTGTTGTGGATTTTCTTGATTTCTTTGTAGATTCTGGTTATCAATCCTTTATCTGTAGTATAGTTTGCGAATATTTTTTCCCATTCTGTTGGTTGCCTCTTCACTTTCCTGACTGTTTCTTTTGAAGTACAGAAACTTCTCAATTTGATGCAATCCCAAATGTTAATTTTGGTTTTGACTGCCTGTGCTGTTGGAGTATTTTCCAGGAAGTCTTTGCCTGTGCCTATATCTTGCAGGGTTTCTCCAATGCTCTCTAATAATTTGATGGTTTCGGGTCGTAGATTTAAGTCTTTAATCCATGTTGAGTGAATTTTTGTGTAAGGTGATAGGTATGGGTCTTGCTTCAAGCTTCTGCACGTGGAAATCCAATTTTCCCAGCACCATTTATTGAATAGACTGTCCTTATTCCAGGGATTAGATTTGGATCTTTGGTCAAATATAAGTTGGCTGTAGATGTTTGGATTGATTTCTGGTGTTTCTATTCTGTTCCATTGGTCTATCCATCTGTTTCTGTACCAGTACCATGCTGTTTTGATAACAACTGCCCTGTAGTATGTCCTGAAATCTGGTATTGTGATGCCTCCGGCTTTGTTTTTGTTGTACAGGATTGCTTTGGCTATTCGAGGTCTTCTGTGTCTCCATATGAATTTCAGCATCATTTTTTCCAGATCTGAGAAGAAGGTCTTCGGGATCTTGATGGGTATTGCATTGAATGTATAAATTGCTTTTGGGAGAATAGACATTTTGATGATATTGATTCTTCGAATCCATGAGCATGGAAGATTTCTCCATTTTTTTGGTATCCTCTTCTATTTCTTTCTGTAAGGTTTTGTAGTTTTCATCATAGAGATCTTTAACGTCTTTGGTTAAGTTTATTCCAAGGTATTTTATTGTTTTTGTAGCTATTGTGAATGGGATTGATTTTAGAAGTTCTTCCTCAGCCGTGGCATTGCCTGTGTATACAAAGGCTATATTCTTGAAAGAACACAAATCACCAGCCACTATTTACAAGACTAAAGGGAAATTAAATGTTCAGTGATGATGAAGGACAACGTTCATGTTTAATAATGGTTATTACTTTGGGGCCAGCATTGTGGCTCAGCGGGTTAATGCCCAGGCATGAAGCACCAGCATCCCATATGGGCTGCTCCTCTTCCAATCCAGCTCTCTGCTATAGCCTGGGAAAGCAGTAGAAGATGGCCCAAATCCTTGGGCCCCTGCACTCATGCGGGAGACCCAGAAGAAGCTCCTGGCTCCTGGCTTCAGATCAATGCAGCTCCAGCCATTGCGGCCAACTGGGGAGTGAACCATTGGATGAAAGACCTCTCTGTCCCTCTCTCTCTCACTGCCTCTCCTCTCTCTGTGTAAGTCTTTCAAGTAAATAAATAAATCTTTTAAAAATGGTTCTTCAATACATCTCTACAGCAAGTGCAACTATATAGGTTATTTCATGTAATCCTCATTTTACAGTTGAGAAAACTGAGGGTCAGAGAAGTTAAGAACTATTCACAAACATCCCATGTTAATAAAATCTAAGAGCCAGGCAGTCTAATCCCTGAGCCTATGCTGTGGACAGTTAGCATTTGGTGGCCCTATAACAATATAACACAGAGAAATGAATCTATAAGCACCTAAAAGATCACATGGTGCTAGATAAAATGTGTACTATTTTCTGAAGAAAGCAAATCCGTATTTTCTGGTAAGTCAATTTGCTTCTGATAAATCTATTTCTCTTCTAACACGGTTTGACAAGTCTTACAGGCACTCCAAGTTATTATTATTGGGTATCTTGTCCAAGTAGCATCAATTTGGAGATTCTTGACACATTACCAACACATTAGCAATATCTTACTTATACTATGTACTAATTGTACTTGCATCTTATGTTGCTTAGTGTCTATTACTCATAAGAGACCATTGTTAAGGAACTATTAATATCACCCCAAGTTTGGCAGGGGCTAGTCCCCAGCCTGCTACTTTATAACTTTGTTTAATAGCAAGTTAAATGATACAACACTCTCCTCATATATCCTGTGACACCAAAAACAATATAAAAATCCAATTTGGCTATTAAAATAACAAATATAAAAGAATGAGTGATTATAAAGCAAAGGCTCAGGAAATTAAATATTTGAAAGAAAATATGTTTGCACATATACACATTGTTTTATTCAAGTGAAGTCTATGTCAGAGGAAAAGAATACGGTTACAATTACTGGAAGAACGTTTATTGATATTTTCCAGGAAGAAACATGGTCTCAGTAAGTTTCCTCACTAGGGCCAAAGAGTTCACCTTGAACTCAGAGCTGGACATTATTCTTCCCAACAAAAGGAACCAAGCACGCATCCCTTTTCATTGCTGTCAAATGGGACAGGACTCTTTCCCTTGGCTGGAACAAAAAGACAGAGCACAGAGTACTTGCATTAGAGAGAGAAAAATAACTTCAGGCTGTGCAGATAGAAAAGAAGCCAGATACTCTGCAGAGTGATACAGTTGAATAATAATAGCTGATATTAAAACAGGCTTCCATGGCCATGTGCAGCTCCTTGTGCTTGAAATATAACAACCCATTCAATTCGTCTAGCAATTCTAGGTGTTACAAATGATTTCTATCTTCATTTTATAAATTAAGAAACTGAGATTTAGAAAAGTTAATTGTTAAAAATTTCAAAGCCTGGAAGTAGACCTAGATAATCTATGCATATAATCACACTATTCTACTGCTTGTCAGAAAAAATATTTATCTATTTTAAGTGAAATCAGAATAAAATAGAGAAGTCTAGTGGACATAAAACCAGAAAAACAAACTAGGTAAAACATTTAGAAGATTAGCAGATCCTAAATAAACAAAGAAGAGAGATCTGGATTAGAAAAAACAAAGCTATCCTCTTACCCTGTGTAAAGGTTTGTTTTTAAAATATCCTAGGTTCATGGATGATAAGACATAAGGCAGGTGTGGGGTGGGGATGGGGGATTAGAAATAAATATCAGGACCTCACACAATTAAATTTACAATGCATTATGTAGGATTATGTTTAAGTAAACCATATTTTGTGTCATCCATAATATGGATTTTGTTACTCTCAATAAATCCTTTTGTTTTCTAAATAAAATGCCAAAATACGATTCCATTATTTCAGGACAAAACTATTTAGACTGGGCAGATCCATATGGCTATTGGCAGTCAAAATTGGAGAGCGTAAGTGTACAGCATCACTCATCAGGGAAGGCGGACAGGGATCAGTTCTCTGTCTCTCTGGTTGTGTACTTTGTGTTGCAAAAAGTGATTCAGAAAGACATCCACATCATAACAGCGCCAAGCTTAATGCAAGTGATCATTCAGTGTGGCTGGCTTTTATATTTGGATGGGTAAATAGTATTATAGACTGGTGGGGTGGGGAATTATCATTTTATTCATTATAGTGATAGATATGATAATTAAGTTGTAAAGAACTCAGAGGTGCCAGGAGAGAACTATCAAAACCGTAAACAATGATTAAACAGAGCCTAAAAAGAAGTAAAAAGAACCAGGCTTTCTGAATAGAACAGAAGGCTACAGAAAAACAGTCTTCAAATGTGAGAGCAAACATATACATAATCTGGTGACATTCAACTTCAGAATGAATTCTGAAAAGCAGTGAAATGCAGTGACTTTGTATTCATAATCTTTAGAAGAAAAGAACACACTGGGCTGGGGTAATTTTAACACAGGCATTCTTTGAAACTGGGACTTGATTAGATGGCATTTCAGGGTCCTACAAATGCTGACCGCAATGAAACCTACCTCGGATATTGCCACAGCAAATGCTGGCAGGAGCTCTGCCTGTACGCACCACCGCTCCATAGCTCCGTGGGCCATTATCACACCCCAAACAGTGCCAAGAGCAGATGTTTTTTTGTGTTGTTGTCGGTGGCATGGAGTCCTGTATTCTATAAATGTAAACTAGGTTTAATTTGGACTTCAATTTTTTTAAAAAAGTTGGTTCTTAAGGGGAAAGATTCATAAGACCCTCCTTCACTACTATATAGCAAAAACACGGAACATGCCATATGAACCTCACTTGGGAAATTTAAATAAGGAGCTTTAGAAACAACGTGATTTGGCAAGAGCCTGATTTGAATGTGGTTGTGAGGTCCCACTAGCAACATATGCTTTTACTAAGCTGCACTACTCCTTTCTTGCACAGGCTGAGCTCTTAAAACGTTACTTTATATTTTCTACGATTACCATTGTGAACCAAACCAAGCTAGTTAACTCTGAATAAAACTATCCCATTATGAAATTGGAGCTTGTCCTGAGGAAGACAGGGGGGAAAGATGTTTAAATGTGACCCCGTTCTCTCTGCTTCATCTCCTTCCAACACACTCACCAAAAGTAAAGTAGTGGTGGGGAGGGGGGAGTCTGCTTATGATTATGAATTGAACTTTGGTCCATTCCTAGTATTCCTGCCAAGCATTTTTGAATGCTAATGTAAAAAGATATATATGTATGTGTATATATATATATGTATACACACATGTATATACATATATATATATACACACATTATATAGTCAGATCTGCTAAGGTATTTTAAGACTCTACTGTAATGCACCAAGCTTTTTTTCTTTCCTTCATTGTTAAAGATAATATGCCTTTCCAACTAAAATGCTTTCAAGATGTAGCCATATTTTGAAATGAGTATCATAATACATCCTTTGCAAGCCTGGAATTTGGAAACAAAGACCTTGCTTTAATCTGTTTTTCTTCTTACCTGATGAGCAGGGTGACAGAGCCGCAGGAGGAGGTTTAGACATGTCCCTAGTCTCCTTGCTTTTCTTCCTCTTTCTTCATCATGTGGGCCCTGACAACCTTTCTTTCTGAAGCTACATAAATTAAACAGGGTTAAGACTATCAGCTCTTATACCAGCTCCAAAACAAGCCAAGACAAGAAAGGATCCTCCAGTTGATCGACAGACTTCCAGTATTTCTGCTAAACCGGTAGAGCAGTAAAGTCTCCACGTTTCCTCTCCACTGAAAGAGCAGCAGAGGTTGGATCCTAGGCTGTCCTGCATTTGTTTGCTTGCTTGCTTCCTTTTATATAGCTAGAGCTATAAAAATGAAAAATTAGTCCAGTTTACAGTCACCTTCAATGTTAATTTCTACTCTTTTCCGCAAATGTTTCCAGTCTTAGAATTTCACCTCCTTTGAAAGATGGACCTGAACGCAGTGCCTTAGACTGCTCGGCCATCCTGACTACCCAACAGGCCAGTCCACTGCAGTGGCTTTCAATGTGGTAAGCCTGGGCTTCAGCAGAAGTCAGCTTGTGAAGAGCCCTGGCAACTCTGCCAGCCAAGAGTTGGATCACTGGAAATGGACCTGCCCTGGAGTCGAAGGATGCCCAGGTCAGAGCCACAGATCTTATTGGCTCTAAGCTGAAAAGCCCTTCACTCAGCCCAACTTCCAAAGTGACCACTGCAGCTGAGGATATGGTCAAGTAGGGTCAGCAACACTGCAGGCAGAACTGTAAATTTTTTGTTAGAGATGCCCCCTGCCTTTACCTGGCCAGCTCTCCTCCCAGGCCAGCCAAGTAATGAAAGTCAACAGAGTGCCTTCCCCTAGGAGGTTCACATCTCCCTTAGGATATACCCCATGTGAAGAGATAGATAGGTCTGGGCCTCTTAACTTACAAGGCCTAAAGCCCACCAGATTATTATCAAGCCCCTTCTATCAGGTTCTATTTGCCTCTCAATCAGAAAACTTAATTGTAGCTTAGACAGCACCTTTCTTAGCTCCCCTAATAATGACTCTGTCTTTTGTTCTAGGCCCTGTCTAGCACACTTGGGCCTCATTCCTTTGTAATCATAACCTCTACTCTACCACCAATGGCTCTACTCCCAACCTGTGTGTACTGATGGTCCTCTTCCCCACTTAATGCTGTATAATTGTTCAAACCTGGTAAATGCCACTCTTAGGATCATTGGTTACTATCCTCACTCTGTCTTTTATGACCTTGTCTAAATATGAGCAGAGTCGGCAAACTTGGAAGGCTTCCATAGCCTTGGCAACTCATGATGAGAGCCTAGGGTGGTTACTGGCGCCATAAACTAGAGTGTCAATTTGTTGGGTCAACAACAGGAGCCACTGTGCACTTGCTCCTCATGTGGGATCTCTGTCCTTAATGTGCTATACATTTTGATTTAATGCTATAACTAGTACTCAAACAGTATGTTTCACTTTGTGTTTCTATGTGGGTGCAAACTGTTGAAATCTTTATACTAAATTGATCTTCTGTATATAAAGAGAATTGAAAATGAATCTTGATGTGAATGGAAGGGGAGAGGGAGCGGGAGAGGGGAGGGTTGCGGGTGGGAGGGAAGTTATGGGGGGGGAAGCCATTGTAATCCATAAGCTGTACACTGGAAATTTATATTCATTAAATAAAAGTTAAAAAAAAAAAAAGATGGACCTGGAAAACCTTAGCCAGGCAAGTCCTGAAGTGACTTTGCTTGTGGAATTGGTTCTCAAATATTGATGAGAGGATATTTCCCTGATGAGATATGAGTCATCAAAATAATATGTCATTTTTCAAATAGCTATCCAAAGAGTAACAACCAAAGGAAAAGAGTGGTATGCTTCAATTTGTAAAGTAAATGATACATCAATATAACCACTTGATTAGAGGATAAAATCAGTGATGACTCAACGACCTAAGGGGTCTGAAAGCTCCTAGGAAAGAACATAGCAGATATAAGAATCCCAATATATTTGGGTTGAATCAGTCTGCAATCTGCTTGAAGAACTAGATTTCCACGTGGACCTTAAGAAAAACATCTATCAATTTTCCTAGGAGAGGTTCTGGTTAAGATTCCAGCCTTCAGAAGAGGAATTAAGGATCTAGTTTATTCATAGAAAGTATTAGTCACCCCAAAAAACTTTCCATTGTCCACACCCTGCAGTGCTCTAGAAAGAAGAGCACTGTCATGAATTGTAAAATGTACCAATCTTCTCCAACAGCATACAATATTGCATTAGGGGAAACTTGATCTCAAACAAAATAAATCTCCATTATTTCCAACAGACATAGGGGCTTACATATTGGAAATTTCAAAAATTATTTTGGGGTTTTGGGGTTTTTCTCCTACATTCTGCCTAATTGCTGGTGGTATCTGGGTTCTAACAATGATCCTTTCCATGAAAAGCCAATGGGCCCCTCTACTTATTTCAGCCAGAATCAAAACACTGGTAATATTATTCTAACATTGTGGAATTTAGCAAAACCACTGCATTACCAGACACTCATGTATGCAATAGCGTCTAACAGGCTAACTGTAGGAACAATAGATGAACGACTGTTATGTTGTGATGAATTTGAGCTAAATGTGGCTTGGATCAAGGATATACTGATCCTAAAGTTATAATGTAAAAACAAACAAGTGAAAAAAAGCAAAACTAGTAGTTATATATTCTTTTTCCCCCCTCTCATAATTGTATCCATTGAAACTAAACAAAACAAAAAAACAAAACACAGCTTTTTCAATAGTCTGAAATGGTATATGCTGGAAAAGATATGAGATATTTTGAACTTAATGTAAACATAATCTAAACAGTTAAATTGTATTGAGAGATGTATATACTTTACAAAACACTATTGAAACAACTTTATAAAAGAATTGGAAATGGTATCCCAATTTTTTCATTATTAAAACTCCCTAAAATAAGTGCAAATTGTATCCCCCTTTACACAAGCACACTAAGGCTTAGAAACATTGAATGAATTGGTTAAAGACATATAGGAAATAAAAGAGCTTTATCTGAATCAAGGCTCTCTATACCTATTTAGACTATTAAGCATGGTGACCTGGAAAGTGTGTGTATGTGTACAGTTGCATATATGAAATATAAGCAAGAATAAGAGCAAGAGAGTGAGAGGAAGAGTAGGAAAAAAGGAGAAAAAAAGAGGGAGGAAGGACTAGAAAGGGGGGAGGGAGGGAGGGAGGAGTCAGAGAAATTCTCTTGCCATTTGTTGCTTAGTCAGAAGATAAGTGAGCTTAAAAACTAATTATAAATTCTATTGTTAATACCTAATAATTCGGGGCCAGTGCTGTGGAGGATCAGGTAAAGCCACTGCCTGCAGTGCCAGCATCCTATATGGGCATCAGTTCAAGTCCCAGCTGCTCCACTTCCAATTCAGCTCTCTGCTATGGCCTGCAAAAACAGCAGAAGATGGCCCAGGTCCTTGGGCCCCTGCACTCATGTGGGAGACCTGGAGGAAGCTCCTGACTCTTGGCTTCAAATTGGCCTAGCTCTGACCCTTGTGGCCATCTGCAGAGTGAACCAGCTCCTCTCACTCCCTCTGCTATTGCCTCTCTGTAACTCTACATTTCAAATAAATAACTCTAAAAAAAAAAAATACCTAATAGTTCTGTCCCATTTGGCTATTAGTTCACCTCCAAATATCTGTTCCAATCTAGAATATAAGGAATGACAATGCCTAATTTGAAGAGTTGAATAATTTCTTGAAATGTGAAAAAATACCCTTTTCCTTTATGAGGAAGACTAATAGTTGTTACCAATATCCCTTATCTCCTTATTTCATAATAACTGGATTGCAACTATATTGTAGATATCCAGGTAAAAAATATATCTTTAAAAAAATGTAGTTTTTAATTGAAAGTCAGAGTTACACACAAAGAAAACTCAAGGCAAAGAGATGGAGAGGTCTTCCATCTGCTGGTTCACTTCCCAACTGACCGCAAATGGCCAGAGCTCCACCAATCAGAAGCCAGGAGCCAGGAGCCTCCCCCGGGGCTTCCCATGCAGGTGCAAGGGCCCAAGGACTTGGATCATCTTCCACTGCTTTCCCAGGCTATAGCAGAGAGCTGGATCGGGGTTGGAACTGCTGGGACTCGAACCGGCACCCACAAGGGATGCCGGCACTGCAGATGGTGGCTTCACCTGCCACGCCACAGCGCCAGCCCCCAGGTAAAATCATTTCCCAGTTTCCCTTGAACTATGGCCATATCATTGAGTTCTAGCCAAAAGAATGTAAATAAAAATAATCTGTACTTCTTCCCAGCTTCAGCTATAAAAATTTGTATATTCACTCCATCACACTGCTTCTTCCCTATTCTGGTGGAATTACAATGCAGAAAGTAACCCTGAGTGTAACAATTTTGCTATTAGTTGATGTCTCTGCAAAAGGGCCTGATTCTGAAGACTGTTGCCAAATACCTTTCCAGAACTATTTTAATTTTTTTTTAAAGTCTATGTTCCTGGGGCTGGCGCAGTGGCACAGTGGGTTAAATCCCTGGCCTGAAGCTCCAGCATTCCATATGGACGCCAGTTCTGGTCCCGGCTGCTCCACTTCTGATCCAGCTCTCTGCTATGGCCCGGGAAAGCAGAAGAAGATGGCCCAAGTCCTTGGGCCCCTGCACTCACGTGGGAGACCCAGAAGAAGCTCCTGGCTTCGGATGGACGCAGCTCCAGCCGTTGCGGCCATCTGGGAGTGAACCAGCAGATGGAAGACCTCTCTGTCTCCACCTCTCTCGGTAACTCTGTCTTTGAAGTAAATAAGATAAATCTTTT
The DNA here is from genome assembly GCF_033115175.1 of Lepus europaeus. NCBI lineage: Eukaryota > Metazoa > Chordata > Mammalia > Lagomorpha > Leporidae > Lepus > Lepus europaeus. Next base: position 61,270,335 of record NC_084838.1, on the reverse strand, counting down.
TTTTTTTTAAAAAAAAGTCTATGCTCCTTAAGAGTTTAAATTATCACTGAGTCTGTCTTTATTGTAGCTTAGCCTAGTAACATCTATACTAAGGCAATCCCATCCACAGACGAACCCTAGGCAAACTAAAGCAGTTCCATCAAAAAAATAACCTATTTTTTTTTAACTTTTATTTAATGAATATAAATTTCCAGTGTACAGCTTATGGATTACAATGGCTTCCCCCCCCCCATAACTTCCCTCCCACCCGCAACCCTCCCCTCTCCCACTCCCTCTCCCCTTCCATTTGCATCAAGATTCATTTTCAATTCTCTTTATATACAGAAGATCAATTTAGTATAAAGATTTCAACAGTTTGCACCCACATAGAAACACAAAGTGAAACATACTGTTTGAGTACTAGTTATAGCATTAAATCACAATGTACAGGAAAATAACCTATTTTGATCACCCAATCTATCTGTTTTCTGATATATTCAGGCAATTCAAGGATTACAAATAATACCATGTCAAAAATAATTCCTATCTTTAGAAACTTGCAATCTAGTTGAGGATTTAATGTAAATTCATAAGAAATTATATTATGAAGCAATACGTGAACCAAAGTGATCTTGTGATATAGGACACCCAAAAGCACCACCTGACAAGGAACATGGGTGTTGCAAGCTGCCTAAAGGAAAAATAATCTTTAGAATATAACAAGTCATTGACAGTTGGGGAAGCTTGTTGCAGCTATCAGCTTATTGTGGCCAACATAATGGCAGAGACAAATGATCAGAAAAAGAAGATTCTTCAGGTTTGGGAATGATCAGAGAATGTTTCATTAGGAACTCCTATTTCAGCTCATTTAGTTAAGAAAAAATGAGGAAGGAGGATGGATAGTGAGCATAACTACTGTTTTCAGATTTTATTGAAGTCATTTCCCCAGCTTCTCCAGACCAAAAACTTTCTGGATAGAGCGCTTTTCAGTTAACTTCTCAAGTATTATTAAACCAAGAAATTTTTATTTTTGAATGAAATCTCATAAAATCCCAATATTTAAATATGTAACCAGTTGAGTTTCTCTTATTGTAGTAAGGACAGGGCTCCAGTAATTCTGACTTCTTAAACACTCTCTTACTAACCATATGTGCCTGGATCACCCCTATGGAATTCCTAAATGCTGAGGAATAGGATTTGAGCATCAGTGTGTCAGACTACATTCAGCTGTAATCTGGTAGGGTAGTCTTGCTCTTGCTCTTCAAGGGACACCATGGTAAAGGATAATACAGGGTACAGCTGCAAACTCTGAGACTGAGAAGAAAGTCAATCTAACCCAGGAGAGACTATTTTAAGCCAATCACACCAATTAAGAAGTAACCTAATTGGGGCTATTCAGTCTGTCTCTCTGCTATATATATGTGCCATGTAGGTCTAAAATTCTGCAGTTTTTTCCTGTGAAAAATGTGTATTTCAGGGGCCAGTGCTGCGTAGCAGGTAAAGCTGCTGCCTGCAGGGCCAACGTTTCATGTGGGTGCCAGTTCAAGACCCAGCTGCTCCACTTCTTTTTTTTTTTTTTGACAAGCAGAGTGGACAGTGAGAGAGAGAGAGAGAAAGGTCTTCCTTTACTGTCGATTCACCCCCAATGGCCGCTGTGGCCGGCATATGGCGCGGATCTGGAGCCAGGAGCCAGGTGCTTCTCCTGGTCTCCCATGCCGGTGCAGGGCCCAAGCACTTGGGCCATCCTCCACTGCACTCCCTGGCCACAGCAGAGAGCTGGACTGGAAGAGGGGCAACAGGGACAGAATCCGGCACCCCGACCGGGACTAGGACCCCAGAACCTGGTGTGCCGGCACTGCAGGAGGAGGATTAGCCTATTGAGCCACAGCGTAGGCCTGCTCCTCTTCTGATTCAGCTCTCTGTTATGACCTGGGAAAGCAGTAGAAAATGGCCCAAAGTCCTTGGGTCCCTGTACCTGCTTTGGAGACCAGGAAGAAGCTCCTGTCCTGGGTTTGGATAAGCTCAGCTCCAGCCACTGCAGCCATTTGGGAAATGGCCCAGCAGCTGGAAGATAGTCTCTGTCTCCATCTCCCTCCCCCTTCCACTCCCCCTTTCAAATAAATAAATATTTAAGAAAAAGAAAATGGGCATTTCAAAATGAATCTGAAATTACTTCACTAACAGCTAACCTAGAGATTATTCTGGGAAGATGGCAGAATAGGAAACATTAGGAATCTGTCTCCAAACCTCAAGAATTACACTTAAAGAATTTATCTGATCTTGTATCTTCCATGGGAAAGCTTGTATAGTAAATTGCTGTTAATTTTGATCTATTTCAGCTCAAAGACAAATACCCCTCCCCCACCTCCATGGCAGACAACTGTGTGCATACTCCTGGCGCAACCTGCACTCAGCTTTTGGGAGCCAGAGAAGACAAAAAGAACTCTGTCCTTTAAATCAGGAAGGAGGATCTGTGGTCTGTGTTGCTACTTCTGACAACAGAGGTACAAAGGAGGAGGGAAGACATTGTTGTTCCAATTTCTCCTGTTGCAGGTTTACCCATTGGCTGACATGACTTTAGGGAATTTAAAGGGCCTGTGATATTTTTCTCCTGCTTGATTGTTTCCTTTTATCCCTGTGGGACCAGATATTGAAGATGAGGATAGTCAAAGGAATTGCACATCTGAAGAAAATTAGAATGTGATTGTGCATGGGAACAATCAGAAAAAGACACTCAAAACATCCGAGAAGACCTTAAGCTTACACCACAGGCTAATTCTTGGCACAAAGAGTCTACAAAATCAAAAAGACAAGAACAACAAACAAACAAAAATCAGCAAAGCTTGCTTAAGAGGGAAAATATGATTTACAAAGTTTCCACATTATTAGATTTAAATATCTTGTTTTCAATTAAAAGTCACAGGTATACAAACAGGAGAGTATGGCCCATTCAAAAAAAAAAAAAAAAAAACAGAACTACTTCTGAAAAAGAACTAATAAAAGATGTGGAAGAAGTAAAAAAATGTATCAGCAAAATGGAAATATTAATAAATAGCCTAAAAATTCTAGAGCTGAAAAGTACAATAACTAAAATGAAAAATTCACTAGAATGATTCAAAGGCAGACTTGAAGGGCAGAAGAAAAAAAAATCAGAAAATTTAAAGGCCATGGAATTTTCTTTTTGAAGAACAAGAATAAAGAAAAAATTTCAAAATATATGAACATTGGTTAAGGGACATGTGGGACATCATCAAGTGGTCTAACATATGTATTGTGAGAGCTCTATAAGAAGAGAGAGAGAAGGCAGCACAGAGAGAATATTTGAAGAAATAATGGCTGGAAATGTTCCAAATCTGATGAAACACATAAATATAAACATTGAGGAGCTCAACAAACTCCAAGATAAACTCAAAGAGACCCACAACAAGATACATCATAATAAAACTATTTAAAAAAGAAAAACAAAGACTCTCAAAGTAAGACAGACAAGTGTTCCTCAATATGATCATCAATAGGTTTCTCATAAAAAATTTTGGAGTTCATAGGCATATGTTCAAAGTGTTAAAAGGATGTAAAAATATCAACTAAGAATCTTATATTTAGCAAAATTGTCTTTCAAAAGTTATGGAGAAACAGAGACATTTCAAGATAAACAAAAGATAAGTAAATTGCTATTAGACCACCCTGCAAGACACACTCCAAAAAATTAGGAAAGAGAATGAAAGAGATCTAAACTGGAAAGGAAAAAATAAAATTATCTGTTTACAAGTGATATATGTTCACAGATTTTTAATGCAGAAAACCTTACAATTGCAATGCCTACACACACGCACATGCCTTTTAGAATAAATAAATTGAGCAAAATACCAATACATAAAGGCAATGTTCAAAAATCAGTTGCATTTCTATACAGTAATAATGAACAATCTGAGAACATAATTCTGGAAGAAATACACATATAATAGCATCAAAAAGAGCAAAATTGTTAACAAAGCAAGTAAAAGCATTATATAGTGAAAACTATAAAACATTGTTGAAAGAAATTAAATATGTAAATACATAGAAACAGATCTCATGTTTATGGATTTGAAGAAAATATCTTTAAGGTGTCAATATTAACCAAGTGATCTATAGATTCAATATCATCACTATCAAAATCCCAATTTTTTTTTAATATTTTATTTGAAAGGCAGAGGTACGAAGAAAGTAGGAGAGACAGAGAAAGAGCTGGAGTGAGAGCAAGAGCAAAAGCAAGATCTGCCAATTGCTGCTTCACTCCCCAAATGGCCTCAGCTGCGAGGGCTGTGCCATCATTAACACCACAGAGGTTATCACATGGAGGGAGAGCACAAATGTGCCACCTCAGATTTCCTCTTCTTACAAAGCCACTAATACCAGCAGGGGGCCCCACCTTACAACCTCACCCAATCCTAATTGCCTCCCAAAGGCCCTCTCTCCAAATAACCATCAACAAGTCAATTTGGGGATTAAGTTTCCAACACATAAACTTTTCAGGAACCTATTGAAATCACAGTACTAATCATTAGGGAAATGGGGTTAGGGTTGTGGCACAGAAAGTTAATCCCCACATGGGATGCCCATATCAGAGTGGCTAGGATCCTGTCCCACTGCCACTTGTAATACAGTTTCCTGTTGATGTATATAGAAGGCAATAGATGATGGCTTGAATGTTTGGCTCTCTGCCATCCACATTTGAAACCCAGATTGAGTTCCTTGCTCTTGGCGTTAGCCTGACCCAGTCCTGCCTTTGGGAGCATTTGGGGAGTAAACCAGATAGATAGATAGATAGATAGATAGATAGATAGATAGATAGATAGATAATCTTCCATCTGCTATCTATCTCCCTTTCAAATAAACAAAATTAAATGAAGTTTTTAAAAAAGGCATCACCCAGTTACTTTAGGATCATAAAAATGTATGTTGTATAGCATCTCAACTATGTGAATAAAACTGCAGAAAAATTTTTAAAGGAAATACTAATCGAAACTATGAGATACTGCCTCACCTCTATTAGGTAGCTAAGAATTAAATATTTAGCATTTCAGGAGGGAAGCTTCTGATCCTTGAAATTCACTTAAACCATTTTATTTCCCAACATATAAATAAATTTCCATATTAACAATAATAATAGCTTCCTTTTATTAGTTGCCTACTACTCATAAAGGTAGACCTTAACCTTCAAGTCTTAAAACAACTCCAGATTTAAGCAGTATTAGCCCAGTTTTACAACTGGAACAACTGAGGTTCAGCGAGAATTCCTTTTCTTCAGCATCACCTAGCCACAAAACAGGGAAGTCAATATTCAAATCCAGCTTACCCTTATTCCAAAGATTATGTGCCTCCTACTAAACTGCAATTATGTTTTTTCATACTCAGGGGTACATATTTTAGAGATGCTTACATGCCTTTTAAGATTTATTTATTTACTTGAAAGTCAGAGTTACAGAGAAAAGGAGAGGCAGAGAGAGAGAGAGAGAGAGAGACAGACAGAGAGAGAGAGGTCCTTCATCCACTAGTTCACTCTCCAGATGGCGGCAACGGCCAGAGCTGCACCAATCAGAAGCCAGGAGCTTCTTCCAGATCTCCCATGTGGGTGCAGGGGCCCAAAGGCTTAGGCCATCTTCCACTGCTTTCCCAGGCCATAGCAGAGAGCTGGATCAGAAGTGGAGCAGCCAGGTCTCGAACTGACACCCATATGGGATGCTGGCACGGCAGGTGGCGGCTTTACCCACCATGCCACAGCACTGGCCCCACAACTTATTTTTGAAGTACCTATTAATATTTTCTGTAAAGCAAACCTGACATAGAATGGTGCTAAATCTGTGGAAGTTGAATGCCATACAGGTTCTATCATCTGTCAGAGAGAGGGCCAGAGACCCAAACATGAAAGCTGAAAACTATTCCTATCACCACTCACTGATGTGCCATTTCCGTAATCTCCCCTACGCTGCCACTAGTAAATTTAATGTCCTGAAATTTCTTACCATGAACTGTATTTTCAAAGGAAGAGTACTGGCCTGTGTCTCCAGAAAGGACTGCACAGAATCACTGACTCACAAATGCCCTTCTCACATTGATAATAGGTATTTTTCTCATCAACTCATAAAATGTATTTGGATTGGCCGGCGCTGCGGCTCACCAGGCTAATCCTCCGCCTTGTGGCGCCGGCACACCGGGTTCTAACCCAGTCGGGGCACCGATCCTGTCCCGGTTGCCCCTCTTCCAGGCCAGCTCTCTGCTGTGGCCAGGGAGTGCAGTGGAGGATGGCCCAAGTGCTTGGGCCCTGCTCCCCATGGGAGACCAGGAGAAGCACCTGGCTCCTGCCATCGGATCAGCACGATGCGCCGGCCGCAGCGCACCAACCACGGCGGCCATTGGAGGGTGAACCAACGGCAAAAGGAAGACCTTTCTCTCTGTCTCTCTCTCACTGTCCACTCTGCCTGTCAAAAAAAAAATGTATTTGGATTGTTCCTTCTCTCCAAAATTTGCTTCCTTTCCCTTTGAGACTTTAATTGAAACTCTACCTCACTTCACCTTCTAAAAAACTTCCCAACACTCCCAATGCATCTTATGATTTAACATTGTTGCATAGGCCATATTTCAAAAATATATACCCTGGTAGCATAATTCCATAGTTTACCTAATCTGAAATTTATTTCTGAGCAGTTGAACTGTTATTGACAGGGATTTGTTGGATGGCAATGGAATTAGGGGCTTCTATTTAACATGCCTTCAAATATAAATCCAAAAGTGACAGTGAAATTAAAACTTTCCATTTAAATGTGATACAATATTTCCTATTCATTTATTTTATTTGTTTAAGAGAGAGAAACAGAGAGAAGACAGAGATCACCTATCTGCTGGTTCACTTCTCAAATTCCTGCAGCAGTTGGAGCTGAAACAGGTGGGAGCCAGGAGTGCATTGCAGGTCTCCCATGCAGGTGGCATCGACCCAACTACTTGAACCACCATCTGCTGTTTCCAGGGGTGTACATCAGCAGGAAGCAGGAATGGAGAGCTAAGCTGGGACTGGAACCCAGGCACAACCTATGCAGGCACCCTACGAAGTATCTTAACTCCAGCCAAATGTCCACCCTCAAAAGTGGCTTAAAGGTTGTTGAGACTTAAAAATCTGATAAAAACTATGATTCCGTTCCATGGAGAGAAAAAAAAAAAAAAAACATGCTCCTAAAGTTTTGACAATGCGTTTATGGCACTCATAAAACCACAGAAATTTCTAATCCCAGGTTAAGATCTCTTGCTTTAAAAGAGAAACTAAGACCAAACAATGTGTTTCCATCTCCTTCTGAGACTAACATCAAGTCAGTGGGTCATACTTTTTATGGCATGACCTTTAAATGAGAATTTTATGAGAATGCCTCTACTATCAGCTACCACAACAGAAACCTGGAGAACCTTACAGAGCAGTTCAGAGGGCAAAGATCTCTGCCCTTTGGGAGATTCTCTCAGAACTTCTGCAGGAATGATCATTAATTCATTTCTTTCACAGATCACAGGATGCTTAGGTAGCACATTATTTTTTTAGATCTTAGGCAAGATTTTAATGATTCAAAATTGAAGAAGACAGCCCTTCAATAAATTCTGGCCCAAGACCCTTTCCTCCACCATCACTTTGTCCTGCCATATTCCCCTCCCCTATAACTTTGAGAGTAAGAAATTTGTCAAAGCAAAACTATATATTTTATGCTACATAGATAACTCAAAGAGAAGAGCTGGTGTGCTCTGAACATAAAGAAAAGATACAAAAAATTTAAGCCTAATTGCATGACTTAATTCATTTATACCATATGTTTGTGTTGAAATATTGCAGTGTTCCCATAAAAATATAATGCATATTAACAAAAAAGTAATTTTATGGGGGGAAAATCCCACATGTGACTAAATGCAAGGAAGAATTATAATTCACTTCCCTATAGCACATTCCACATAGCAATTTGCCATGAAGAGAGCTGAAAAAAATTGATCGAGTTGGACCTGTGAAATCAGAAGTGAATAAGAAACCATGAGCCGGCGCCGCGGCTCACTAGGCTAATCCGCCGCCTTGTGGCGCCGGCACACCGGGTTCTAGTCCCGGTCGGGGCACCGGTCCTGTCCCGGATGCCCCTCTTCCAGGCCAGCTCTCTGCTGTGGCCAGGGAGTGCAGTGGAGGATGGCCCAAGTCCTTGGGCCCTGCACCCCCATGGGAGACCAGGATAAGCACCTGGCTCCTGCCATTAGATCAGCGTGGTGCGCCGGCCGCAGCGCGCCAACCGCGGTGGCCATTGGAGGGTGAACCAATGGCAAAAGGAAGACCTTTCTCTCTGTCTCTCTCTCTCCCTGTCCACTCTGCCTGTCAAAAAAAAAAAAAAAAAAAAGAAAGAAACTCAAGAAGTATACTTGTTCCTATAAGTCTTTATACTTTGATGGGTGAGAAGCAACTAATTGAATTCATCATACCTATAAATAGGTCTGATTATATAACGGTAGCTTATTCATCTTCAATAACAGCCCAACAAATATTCTACAATTTAGGAACACTTCCTATACAAATGGCAATAATACTAAATAAGTGCATTATATAAATATTTTCATTTATTGTTTATAACACTTATTAGACACATGGATTTTCTAAAAAACTAAAAAAAACTGTGGCTTACAGAATTTAAGCAGGTCTAGAGTATACACATACCTTTGCATGTGTGTGTACTCACATCTAGAGAGAGAAGTTAAAGATGATAGTAACCTGGACACTGGGACCACAAAGGCTTGTAAGATCTGATAGTGAATAGAGCCTCAGAGAAAATGGAAAAAAAGAGCATAGGCATGCTACACACACACAGCCTCACAATTTTACCAAATGCTACCCTTCCAAAAGGATAAAAGCAGAGGCCACTCTAAAATTCTTGATATTAGTCATTTTGAAACTTCCCTGAAGTTTTTGAACAAGGAAAATCCATTCACATCATCCAATTATGGCAGAGATATCATGACCATCTTCATCTTAAACATAAAACTTCTAAATGCCATTGTTCTCCACATGTACTCTATAACATAAATACACATATATACATATGCAAAGTTTGATTTCACCATTGAATAGAAGCCAATTCATCTTCCTATGTATCCTAAGGAAAATAAAATCAGCAAATAATATTTAAGACAAGGTTTCACATGACTAGAGCCTAGGGAGATTACTGACACCATAAACAAGAGTGTCAAATTGTTAAATCAACAACAGGAGTCACTGTGTACTTTCGTCTCGTGGGATCTGTCCTTAATGTGTTGTCCAATGTGAAGTAATGCTAGAACTAGTACTGAAACAGTATTTTTACACTTTGTGTTTCTGTGTGGGTGCAAACTGATGAAATCCTTACTTAGTATATAGTGAATCGATCTTCCGTATATAAAGATAATTGAAAATCAAAAAAAAAACTTGGTTTTAAATTGGAAATTGCATAGAAAATTAACCAATTTTTAAAAAATATCATATAGGATCTCTGTCCTTAATGTGCTATACATTGTGATTTAATGCTATAACTAGTATTCCAACAGTATTTTTCACTTTGTGTTACTATGTGGAGGCAAACTGTTGAAATCTTTACTTAATACATACTAAACTGATCTTCTGTATATAAAGAGAATTGAAAACGAATCTTGATGTGAATGGAAGGGGAGAGGGAGCGGGAAAGGGGAGGTTTGCGGGTGGGAGGGAAGTTAAGCTGTACTTTGGAAATTCATATTCATTAAACAAAAGTTAAAATAAAAAGACAAGGTTTCAAAGATTTATGTCAGGAAATTAGCCAGAAACCCAGGAATTGTGGAGAACAGTGTTCAAATCTAGATTCAAGAGAACAAAGGTAGCATTTTGATAAGGACACAAAATATTTGTCTTCAAGTGTGCCTTGAAAAATACTTCGTAGGGGTAAGTGCTGCAGCACAGTGGATTAAGCTGCCATTCGAGACACCTACATCCCATATGGGAATGCCAGTTTGAGTTCAGTCTGCTCCACTCCCCATCCAGGTTCCAGCTAATGCATCCTGGGAGGCAGCAGATGAAGACGGAAGTACTTGGGCCACTGCCACCTAAATGGGAGACCTGCATGCAGCTCCTGGCTGCTGACTTCCACTTTGCCCATCCCTGTCTCTTGTGGACATTTGGAGAATGAACCAGTGGATGGAATATCCTTCTCTCTCTCTCTCTCTCTCTCTCTCTAGCTCTTGTCCTGTCTTTTAAGTATATGAAACAGTTTAAAAGAAAAATACTTAGTGAATTCCAGTGCACCATATATGCTGAGAACTGTTTTAAACATATACTATCCTCCACTCCAGCTCCCACCTCTGGGTCCCCGTAAGTTCTTGGGAAATGGCTTAATTCCATACATGTAATTCCAACTTCATAACATATTCTTTATTTCCATGGCCTAAAACTGAGATCATAAATTACTTATTGTGCTTCTTTAAGTCCTGTCCCCTTCTCAATATAACAGAGAATATCATTTTTCTGAAGAAACTAAGGAGCTGGGGAGAAGTTGGAGAAAATATTCATTTTAATGCTAGAGTCAAAACAAAGCTACTAATCCTTGGTGAACCTCTTCAGAAATGACAATGATAATGAAATTATTTCTTAGAGAATTCCTTAGGAAAGAGCAAGTCACAAAAATTCAAATGGTAGTTTTAATTCCTCTCCATGGAAACAGGGATCTCTGTAGTGTGGGGGACCCGTTATTTGTCAGACAGCTAGCAGAAGGTTCCAATCAAAGGAACTTTGATTTTTTCTTTCCATTTGCTAAAATAAAACACAATCAGTAACACTTAATTAACATTCTTTGTCAATGTCTTTCCTTAGTCCTAAGGGTAAAGCTATAAGCCTCTCAACTCCCCTAAGCATAGTTAAAGCCACGTGTACTGAGTTGGAAAGTAACTCTTTGGATGTAATAAGTGAGTTACTGCATGTTAAATAATGATCAAAATGCTTATTACAGCCTACATAAGGAATAACAAGAAATATCAACTTCATAGCTTTTAGCCCCCAGTAATTATGTCATTTGTAATCAATTGCCTTTTTCATTAGTCATTTTATTATATTCTGTAACTAGTTTCTATTACATAATTGTTTATCTTCAATAATTATGTTTTAATAAGCAGTTGTATTTATATTCCATGAAATAACTGTCTTAATTAATCTATGTTGAATACGCATTTGGGAACTTAAATTCGAAGACCTGCCAAACACTTTGTAAGCATGACTCATGTCAAGATGAATAACAAAAAGTGTACCATGTGCTAAAGAGTACACAATGCACAGGAATATGTATTTTACAGGAATATTTTCAAGTGGCTATTTTTCAAATTATCTGCTCTTGTGCTATTCCAGAGAAGGGGGACGCATTTCCTAAGAATTCAAGAAAATGTCCCACAGGTTCTCTGTATAGTATCTGGGAGGGATGTATCAGTTATACAAGAGCCCCTTCCCTGTTATTTTTGGTTCTTAGACAACTAAAATAGACAAAACTACTTTAAAATAGCACAAAAAGAAAATGGGCTTTACCGTATGATAGTTTTGGACACCATCATTTTAATGCAGTCAGAGGTAAGGTATCAAGTTTCATTGAACAGAGAAATGTTAACCAAAGGCAAAAGTACATGGGTCATTTTTCATTTCTCAAAACTATTACACTGAATTGTTTCACTGGCAAAACAGATTAATCAAAAGGCAATTTTTCTAGTAACTAGACTGACTTCTCAGACAATCTTAGAAAATTAAAACTTACTCTAAAAAAGAATTTTAAAAAAAGGAAAAATGAAACAAAGAACACAGTATCCAATTTTCATTTCTCATCAGATAATCAAACCCCTACCCCCCTTTTTGCTACATTCTGAAGAAGTTCAGGACATTATGAGATGAGGAATGTTCTAGAATTACTGAGCCAAAGAGAAATGTCAGAGATATTCCCATGGGGAACATTCTTGAAGTTCATTTGATACGTATCATACATACATTGACTTAGACCAATTACATGCAGTTGATAGCAGAATCAACCTGTGTAAGACCTCTAATTAATGAGTCTAAATGATAACGAGGATAACCTGATCAGAATAAGATTTTCCCAGGTGTGAAAATATCTGAAGTCTCTAGGTCTGGGTGGAGCACAAGTTCTTGGGCAGATTGTTCAACTCTTGGATCCTCAATTTTAATACATGGCATTTCTGAAATCCCTTAGTGCATGGAACTATTGCTTTTCAACACATACTTTTTAAATCTCTAGGACCATCAAATAACTTTCAGTGATTTTTGTGAGGTCATGTTAAGGTTAGCATAGAAAGAGGACCACCCACATAGCCACACTGGCATGTCTCTTTTCGGTTTTCATTGTCAAAAGGACAAAGGAACTGTTTTAATGAAGTGTTTTTCAGTTGTCTTTTGTTTCATATTTTATACAGGAAAAAGGAAAATGTTTCTTCAGTTCAGGGCATCTGAATCATATTTCCAAGGGGACAGGCATTTTCAGGACAGTAAGTACTAAATTATAAATAACTTTCAATAAATTAAACTGTAGTCTGACTTTTTTTTTCTTCCTTGGAAACATTTAGCCTTCAGAAGACTTAATTGTTCTTCAAGATAAAACGACAGTTGCTTCCAAAGTATATAAGGCAATTGGGCATATGTCAGTCATAAAGCTGTGACGAGATAATGTGGCACAACACTTCAACCAGAAACTCCATTGAACCAATGAATGCAAATGTATTCTAGGTTTCTTACTCTGTCAACTAATCCAACCTGCAAAACTGGACAAGCTCCCTATGGGTGGTTGAAGATCATAACAATCTTTGGTGTAATCCACTGCTACCTCCTCAACCATAGGGCCAAGGGAATAAGTGAGGCAGTTAACCTGATAATCAGAAGCCAGAAAATAAGCTAGTACCCCAATATTCTAGATATTTCAGGTGAACAGTTTTAGGCTCTTTGTTCTTAGTTTGGTGTTCCTTTTTCTATTAACTTCCCAACGTGGATATGGCTCAAGGTTCCACAAAATGAAATAAAATGAATCCAATAGTGTTCAGTCCCCTGGTTATCCAGAGTCCAATGAATGAAGTCAGAGAACAGTTACAAAGAACAGAACTGTGATTTGCCACTTGTCCCCCGTTCTGGAGAAATGACATTTTAAGAGAGAATTTCCTCAAGAGTTGGGGATTTGTTGCATAATGCTGTCCACAGGAGGAGCATTTAGGGAAAAAAACAATAGAACCCAGGAAGACTGACATTAAGATAGAATTAAATCATTAGAAAACTTCAGGAATCAAAAGAGGAAATATTTTTGGACAAGGATCTTTTTTTCATTTTTAAAATCCTTTTAAAACATACCATGTAAATAGTTGCTTGCGCATAAAATTAGCCACCATTAGAATCTTCTAGAATAGAGAGGAAAGGAAAATTTAAATAATCCAATAGGATTTTACTTCTGTATTTTTATTTCTGAATGTTTCCAGGTTTTCCCAACTCTGCCCTCATTTCCTTTCATGCCTGTAACTCAACCTAATATGAGAAGAATCATTTTTAACATCAAAATTTCAGACTGCTTTTAAATATAGGCTAAATGACTTAGAAAGGTTGGGAAGCACTAAATAGCAGCATATAAATTCAAAAAGGCTGACAAACTTAGCTCCCAAAAGTATTTAGAAAAAACATATAGAAACAGAAATAGAAGAAATATAGAAAATCATATTCTCCAGCATTTTGGTAAGACTTCACTCCCTATATCTTCGGATATACTTATATTGGGTGCCTTTGACCTTTCTTAGAAGGATAATTGAGACAAGGGCATTTGCTTTATTCAGTTTCTTATCGCCAGCCACATTTAAGATTTAAGACCAGAAACTTAATGTTTAATGAAAGATTGGACAAAAGAGTAAAAAGAATGGCAAATAACATGAATGACAATGGAGAACATTAGAACAAGGGAGGAAAAATAGAGTAAGACAGAAGTTCACACTGTCCCCATCAAGAGGAAGGCAACTTTCACTGAGGACATGAGCAAGTTTTCTTGACACCTGGCCATAACGCAGAGTTTGTACAGACAAAAACTCAGCACTGCTTCCCTCATTTTCCTTCTCCCACTGCCCTCCCCTTCTTTTCAAACTAGGGAAGTTTATATAAGTCTGTTACTGCACAGGCCACCGGGCAAATGGCCAGCTGTCCTCTGGGGAAAGCCAAACCTGATTCTCATTTTAAATGGATTCTGAGTTTATGGCCCCAGGTTACTGTAATCAGAGAATATGCATTGAACTTGAACTCTCTCATATGTGTCCAAATTTTTACACTATAGAAAGTAGATCTTTTAAATCTGAAATTTTCTAGTCGATTGCATGACTCCTATAGTCAAAACACTAAGATGACAGAGACATGCACCATGGGCCGTTATCTGCAATGTCTTCTGTGACTTCCCTCAGATTACACCCTCTCCCTCCTCTAAATTCCAGAGCATTTTATCTACATTCTTGTCCGGTCTTGCCACTTTTTACTTGATATTGCTGTCATTTAGGTGCACGTCCAATCTCAACAAGAGTCAGACTGCTTGGGGGCATTACCCACCACAAGTGCTTCAGTTCACCCTCCTCCTTGCCTGTAGAAACCCTTCATTACTTTTTTTTTAATCTGCAAATGAACCAATCTGACTATAGCTCTGCTAATCTAATGGTGAACAGAACCCTACCAGTATTTTATTTTCTAAGATAGAATTGGCCATAATAGTTAACCCTGCTTGAGTGTTCTTCCCAGCAACATGCTGAGAATTTTGTGTTTTCCTATTTTATCCCTCACGGAGCACTTACCAGGTAGTATTATCCTCTTTGTAAATGGGAAGCTGAAGCGTAAGAAAAGAAGTACCTTGTTCAAGTTCTCCAATCTAGAAGTTGACAAAACTGAATTTTAATCCAGGTCATTTGATCAAGTTCCACACTCAAAGCCATTGTATTACCCCATCGCACAAGTCAGCAGGGTCAGACGTTCTAGGTCCTTATCCCAAGAATCGTTTCTTAGGAAGAATCCAGGCACAGTTCATATACAAGCCAGCCAGTTGCTAGGATCTAAAAAAAACAAGATACTTCCTCAAAAGAAGAAACAATTTCTTTAAAGGCTCTCAATTTTCTCTCTCACTGAAAGCACCAAGTCTATTGAAGACAGAGTGACAGTAAGTCAGGCTTAAACCCAGGATGACCCGGAAGCCCAGACAGACTGCAGGCTCCTGTGATACCCGAAAGCCTATTGTGCTAGAAATTTATCGTCTGGGAAGCTGGGGTTTTTTGTTTTTGAACAGGAAAGGGACTTCAAAGCTTCTGTTCCTACTGGAATAGATATTTTATAACTCAATTTACCCATATTTATTTTTCATGAGGTCCATACTTTTCTTTCCAGGGAGATTATTTTTCAACATTTCCTTATATGTAATTTACTTAAAGAAAAAATGCAATTAAATATTCAAGGCCTTGAGCTATTGTCTAAAAAGAATTCACGCTTAAGTGACAGTAGTCTACATTCATGCTCATGGTTAACATTGAAACACAACAGGTATGAATTATTACCCAATCTTTCATGCTCTAACCTGTCTTCTTGCTTAATTGGAGCAATAAGTCCTAGGATTCACTGTTGTTGTTGTATTTTTTTTTCCTGATTGACATCACCCTTCGTTCTTGAAGCAAGATACTTATAAAGAAATCCTCAAAACCACAATGGAATATTCATTCATGTGCACCAGCTTATCCCCAGGTGTTACTCAAGAAACTTGCAGCGCTGAGACTCTGCTTTGTCCTGAAAGAGACCCTATCACCTGCCATTACTTTCTTGCCCTTCATTCAAACTTCAAATGCATGAAATAACTTAGGTTCAGGGATGTGGGTGAAATTTTGAGGTTAGGATTTGTTTTGGTACAACTAGATATGGTGGGATTTTTTTGTTTTTGTTTTCTTAACCTCCTCTTTCTGCCTTTGCTCTAATTCCCAGCAAACTCCTAAACTCTCTGGCCTTTTCAGTGCCAAAAAATTTCTCATGTAATAGTCATTTTTTCACTCAGACAAGAGTCTGAAGGGCTACCTCTCAAGCATTTCAGGAGTGAGGGCTTTTGTTCCCTGCTGAAGGCCTTTAGGGAGCTGTTGAACACACTGAGTAAGTATCTGGGGCTAGGGGCTCCTTGGCAGAACCTGTAATAGAACACAAAATTCAGGCAGTAACACAGGTGTATAAAACCCTGGGGATCAGACAGGACCACCAGCAACAGAGTGACCATCCAAAGGAAAAATTATCTCTTAATAAATTGAAAAATAACAACAAATCTTGGAGTATTCATTATATGTTGGCCACTGTTCCGCAAGTCTTGTGTGCATTATCTTGTTTAATTCCAGTAATAACACTGTGAGAAGGAAAGCTCTTTTCCTCATCTTGCAAGTGGCTTAAGTTATCTGCCAAGGTATGCAAGCAGTTAAGTGTAGGGTTAGGATTCAAACACAAAAGTAAAGACGATGCTATATTAGAATTATCTGTTTGAACCCTTTTATTCCTAGTGAACTCACTCACTGGAGAAGGAAGGCAATATATGAAATACAATATATAAAGCCCTCCTGGATCCTGCTCCCGGTGTATTTGTTCCTTCCCTCCCACCCCACAGTGACCTAACATGTCTTGAATACCTTTTTTGAAATGATTTGCACTTTGTTTTTCCAAAGACAAGAAATTGTGCAACAGCCAAGCAATAATGATTGGTTACATTGGTTTCTATGTGAGGTGCTGAGTCATTCAGACAACACTTCTGGCTCTTTGTAACCTCAGTACGAGAAGTCCTGATCAATGTTGTTCCACCCACCTAAGGAAAATAATGAAAACTTGAGGACTAGAAGGCACTTTTTGAAACTGTGGTCAATTAGTCAAACACTTTTTCCCCCAATATAAAGAATCAATCAATTAGCAAGTATTATTAGTCTTGGGAAGTACAGAGTACAGTGTTAGGCTAGAAAGAAAAAAACATTATCAAGAAAAGTAAGAAAGGAAGAAGAGAAGGAAAGAAGAAAGGATTAGGAGAGGGGAGAGGTAAGGAAAGGAGAAAAGTAGAGAGGGCAAGGAGGAGGCAGGGAAGGAAGAAAACCCTGCTAGAAGCATCCACAAGCATCTGAAATGCCTTAGTACGTCATCACCCTCCCCCTTGAAGGTCATTCTAAAAAAATCCTTCACTATCCTCATAAATTCCATTGTGATAAATTTCCCATATATGTTTAGCCTGCTATCAATGAACGCAGCAAACAGAAAATGACCCATTCAGTTAGCTTCTTCATTTTAAAGATCACTTAGGTTTTCTGGAACCTGTGTATCTATTAAATAACCTTATGTTATCTGGAAAAGATGTGTTTCATAAATTGCTATGTTTTTCAGTATGTTTTGAGTTACATAATCAACATACAATGGTTCTTTCCTTGTGTGGACATTTTCAGTATTGGCCCAAATTATAATGCAGGCAATCTGACTGAGGAGGACTAAATGACAATATAGTTTCTACACAAGGAGACAGAATGCAATTTCAAAATCAAAAGTTGTTTTGTGCTCCCCTCTTGCCCTGTGTCAAAAAGTCAATTTTTTTTCTTATTAATGTTCCCCTTCCTGGAAACCTTTTCTCTAAGATTCAGTTTTAAAATATTATTTTTATCTGTCAAGGGTTGGTTTAAAAATGAGGTTGCTTGGGAGAATTCATTTAGATACTCCAGTCTCATGAAGCATCGATTTTTTAAAAAGATTTATATATATGAAAAGCAGAGTTACACACACACACACATAGAGAGGGAGACAGAAAGAGAGATGTTCCATCCACTGGTTCACTTCCCAAATGGCCAGAGCTAGGCTGATCCAAAACCAGGATCCAGGAGTTTCTTCCAGGTCTCCTACATGGGTGCAGAGGTCAAGTACTTGGGCCATCTTCTGCTGTTCCCCCAGGCCATTAGCAGGGAGCTGGATCAGAAGTGGAACAGCTGGGGCCAGCGCCACGGCTCACTAGGCTAATCCTCCGCCTTGCGGCGCTGGCACACCAGGTTCTAGTCCCGGTCAGGGCACCGATCCTGTCCCGGTTGCCCCTCTTCCAGGCCAGCTCTCTGCTGTGGCCAGGGAGTGCAGTGGAGGATGGCCCAAGTCCTTGGGCCCTGCACCCCATGGGAGACCAGGAGAAGCACCTGGCTCCTGCCATCGGATCAGCGCGGTGCGCCGGCCGCAGCGCGCTACCGCGGCGGCCACTGGAGGGTGAACCAACGGCAAAAGGAAGACCTTTCTCTCTGTCTCTCTCTCACTGTCCACTCTGCCTGTCAAAAATAAAAAAAAATTTAAAAAAAAATTAAAAAAAAAAAAAGAAAAAGAAGTGGAACAGCTGGGACCTGAACCAGCAACCATGTAGGATATCAGCCTGCAGGCAGCAGCTTTACCCACTACACCACAGTACCAACTCCAGCTTGGATTTTTATCAATAGTGATTTTATTTTCCTGTGTTCCCAAGACAGAAGCAGTTTACCTTTGTGGTCTTGGAATGATTATTAATACTGTCTCCTTCCACCAACAATGTAACCCAATTTTGATGATCAATTTCATGGTTTCCTAGATCACACATAGAAGAAACTTCTTGGACTAAGTACTACTTACATGATCATATACAAGTTATTGCCACTTTGCACCTCAGAGTTCATATTATAAACTAAAAATACAATTCACCTTTCAAATGTTGTGTGGGCCTTTTTGGGATCAGGCTTAGGTGACGGCAGTATGGTTAGCTGCACCAAGAAGGTCAGGATCATCAATAAACACGAGACTCACTATAGTGATTCCTTTTGGAGAACTGAAATCAGCCAGCATGCCAAGAACACTTACTCCTTCTTCTGCAGCAAAAGATGAAGAGACAAGGTGCATGGATCTGGCACTGTCATTTTTGCACAACAGTAGCTGGTAGCAGCTGGATCTACAACACCACTCTTACTGTCACAGTAGCCTGCCCTCAGAAGACTGCAAGTGTTGAAAGGCCAGTAGAGATTTCATCATTTGAGACATCATTAGCCTATAATAAATGGAATTTACTTATATACAAAAATAAAATGTTGTGTGAGGACCACCCTCCCCCAAAGTGCCTTTTGAACTTGCAAATTCTCTCGATTATTGATAATCGCCATTCTAGAACTAGTGAGATGGCATTGGCACATGCCACGTTGATGGGATTGTATTGGAATCCCCTGGCACATTTCTAACTCTACCATTTGGGGAAAGTCTGATTGAGCATGTCCCAATTGTACATCTCCTCCCTCTCTTATTCCCACTCTTATATTTAACAGAGATCACTTTTCAGTTAAAATTTAAACACCTAAGAATAATTGTGTGTTAATTACAGAGTTCAACCAATAGTACTAGAACAAAAAAAAAAATACTAAAATAGATAAAGTATTACATTGTACATCAACAGTCAGGACAAGAGCTGATCAAGTCACTGTTTCTCATACTGCCCATTTCACTTCCACAAGTTTCCCCTTTGGTGCTCAGTTAGTTGTCGCCAATCAGGGAGAATATATGATATTTGTCCCTTTGGGACTGGCTTATTTCACTCAGCATAATGTTTTCCAGATTCCTCCATCTTGTTGCAAATGACCAGATCTCATTGTTTTTGACTGCTGTATAGTACTCTATAGAGTACATGTCCCATAATTTCTTTATCCAGTCTACTGTTGATAGGCATTTGGGTTGATTCCAGGTCTTAGCTAAGTGATCAATTTCAGTTCACAATTGATCACACTGATAGGTCTAAGAGTCAAAGGGATCACGCAAACAAGACTAGTGTCTGCTAATACTAACTGATAGAATCAAAAAGGGAGAGAACAATCCATCATGGGAAGCAGGATACACAGCAGACTCATAGAATGGCAGATGTCCTAAACAGCACTCTGGCCTCAGAATCAGCCCTTAAGGCATTCGGATATGGCTGAAGAGCCCATGAGAGTATTTTAGGCATGGAAAGCCAAGACACTCTGTCAAAAAAAAGAAAAAAAAGAAAAAAAAAAAAAAACCTAAATGAAAGATCTCCGTGAGTGAGATCCCAGCGGAAAGAACAGGTCATCAAAGAAGGAGGAGGTACCTTTCTCTGAAGGGAGGAGAGAACTTCCACTTTGACTATGACCCTGTCGGAATAAGATTGAAGTCGGTGAACTCAAAAGGCTTCCATAGCCTTGGCAACTCATGACTAGAGCCTAGGGAGATTACTGACGCCATAAACAAGAGTGTCAAATTGTTAAGTCAACAGCAGGAGTCACTGTGTACTTACTCCTCATGTAGGATCTCTGTCCTTAATGTGTTGTTCAATGTGAAGCAATGCTATAACTAGTACTGAAACTGTATGTTACACTTTGTGTTTCTGTGTGGGTTCAAACTGATGCAATCTTTACTTAATATATACTAAATCAACATTCTGTATATAAAAATAATTGAAAATGAATCTTGATGTGAATGGAAAGGGAGAGGCAGCGGGAGATGAGGGGGTGTGAGTGGGAGGGAAATTATGGGGGGGAACCATTGTAATCCATAAACTGTACTTTGGAAAATTTACTAAATAAAAAGAAAAAGAAAAAAAATCACCATTCTAATTTAGCTTTCCATGGATTTATGTAGAAGAAAGGACCAAGAAACTACCAAAGCTTCAGATTCAGGGAAATGTGACTTTCTAGGATAGATCTGGTTCTGTATTCAGATGGGAACAAGAACAAAAACCTTTGTGTTCATCTTCTAGGTCACCCATCTAGCCATTCAGAGTCCAAATTTGAAAAAAAAATTTTGAATATTTTATAGGTACATATTTGATCTTATATGATTTACAACATCTTTGTTCTTAAAAGAATCATAGCTCCATTTTACAGATTAGGAAACTAAAACTGAGTAAAATCAAGAGCTTTTTTCACAAGACCACATCTCTAAACAGAGTTGTATCTTGAAACTGTTCTGAATATATGACTAGAGTGAGTTCCTTTGCACAAACCATGTTTCTGTTCTTTGGTAACATTTAAATTCTATTATTCCTGTACACTGAGGCCTAAATCACTGGCATATTTTAATTAATCTGAAAGAATAAAGTGAGTGGAATCCCATCCTTACCTTTTCAAGGCCTAAATTAGGTCACATTTTTTATATACATTTAATCAAGGGTATTGTTTAGGGTACTCTACAGGAGAGTACATTCACAGATTCTTATTTCTCCCCATCTATCACAAAGATTTCAATGGTGTGGGAAGTTTGGGCCCTTGACCTTAGGAGTTGATTTCTCTGGAGTCCAAGAAATCAGTCCATCTGCTTCATTTAGCATTCAGAAAACTCCAGGCTCTGTTTTTCTTCTCCGGTAAAAACAGGTGAGCAGATACATGGCTTATAAGTTTTTGGAAGAGGTTGCTTGTTTTTGGCAATCTAAGAGAGCAAGTCATCGTGATCTCCATTTTATCCAATCAGTGTTCTCAGAGCCTCTCAGCAACGAGGGAGCTCAAACAACAAGGGTCCAGTTGGATGTGTTCTGGTCAGCAGGCCACACTTAAGCCAACTATTAAATTTGTTTTAAAAATAAAAGGCAAACAAACAAAACAAACCAAAAACATTTTAAGATCATGAAAACGATCTCCTTGCCAAGCTTTTAGAATTATTTATTTTGAGCTCTAAGGGGTTTCTCGTTGTTATTTTATTTTGATTATGAATTCTTTCTGCTCAAGAACAGGGCAGTACATTTGGCTCAATGTCCCAGAAAAGAGAATTTCTGGCACTGAATCATTCGAACAACAAAATTTTCCAGCTCATGTCTACCCATTCTCTAGATGAGAGAAACGTTTATTTTTAAAACAAATCTGGGTTCCCTTTAGTGAGAGGTGGTAATATTGCATGATAAACAACTGGTTGGGGGATTAACCCTCTGAGCAAGTGCTTTATGGTGAGTGAACTGTCAACTTGGATGTGTCTCCTAATATTGTGGAGTTGACAAGAGTCAAGAAGTAGAATTGATACCCAAATATAGGCCCTCAGCACATGACCCAGCAACGCTCCTTGGAGTCATACTATTCTCACTCTGCTTCCTCATTCCTGAAGACCTTCTCCAAGTGCTGTTGACTTTACCTTGAAAGCGATGCTTGAATCCCTCCCATCTTCTCCATTCCTCCTAGTACTCCTCATAGAGTACATAGAGCACTTAGAAATCACTGCTACAGTCTTCAAATGGATGACATCACACTTACATATGTAACTTCTACTATCCTTTTCAAACTATTTTTAGCTATAGAATCTTTTATTAAACTAAAACTTTATGTGGATGCTCTATATTGGGGGGAAAAATAGATGCTTTGTTTGAAGTAAGTCCAGGAGAAACTAGACCAGAGAATTAGCTGGAAAACCAAAACTCTACTACAATTTGTTTTCAGACCTTAAGTGTGCATCAAGAACCACCTGAGGAAAGGTTGGCACTGTGGCACAGAAGATTAAGCTACTGTTCGCAATGCTGACATCCCATATGGGGTTACCAGTTCAAGTCTTAGCTACTCTGATTCTGACTCAGGTCCCTACTAATGTGTCTGAGAAGACAGCAGAAAATGGCCCAAGTACTTGGAGTCCTGCCACCCATGCCAGGGACCAGGATGGAGTTCCTGGCTCCTGCCTTTGTTCTGGCACAGCCCTTTGGGGCAAAAATCAGCAGATGAAAGCACTCTTTTTCTTCTCCTTCTGTCACTCTGCCTTTCAAAGAAGTAAATGAAGAAATAAATCTTTTAAATATAATCACCTTATTCAAGGCATTTCATGTATACATTTCCTGGTCAATAAGTCTGTTCACAGGTGCTGAGAGTAGACTCAAGAGGCTGCATTTTATACAAACTTCTGGGTGATACTGATGCCTATGGTTCCCAGTCCATCTTTGAGAAATACTGTCTGTTCTACCCAATCCCCACACCTTGATTTTACTACTTCTCTGCTTAAGAAATCTAATTGGTTCCCAAACAACAAGCAGGAATATAAGGCTAGACCTTTCCAACTCTGACCTCTACCTACATCTTAAGCTCTTCTTCTGAACACACCTACACTGGCACAGATTTGTCACTTTCCCTTGAACACAGCCTGCCTTTTCACATCCTGGTTTCTTTATATACTCATTTTTCACTAACTTGAATTATTTTCTACCTGGGATTTCCCTATAGTTCTTTTAGATACAGGATGACTATTGTCCTGTATATAAATTCTTCTATAATTTTTCTACTTCTAAAAGTAATCACTTCCTTATCTGAGACATTCAATTTAGGGATGCCTTTAGCACTTTGAATTAAATACACACAAACATACACACACACACACACAATCGGTTCTTAAGTTTATTCCCTTTATTAGATTATGTAATCCTTAAAGTCAAAGCTGTCATCTTTATCATCTTCATTTCCATGGCATAAAAAGAAATTTGGTAGGTGGTAGTAGAACAAATATTTTCAAAATTAAATGTTATGATTTGTATCACAGGGTAGGTTAGTTGATAAAGCACATGGTCTGAGATCAGAAAATTGGGGTTGCTGTATTCTTTGCCACTTACTAACCTTGAGAGCTCAAGAAAATAATTTTCTGTCAATAAACTTGACAACTTAGCTAAAATTTTTGAAGTTTTTCTTAAGAATCATAATAGTATTCTAAAACTGACACATAAAAAATAGGAAAAAATTGCTTATTTATATTAACATGTGTGTTTATGTATGAGAAGATCTCTAATAAGAAAATCAAAAAGAGATTTTTTTTTTATTCTGCAAAAGAAACTCCAAGTTATGATGCTTTTGCTCATGAATTGTATCAAACTTTTGAGGAAGAAACAACACCAATTTAACACAAAGTATTTCAGAAAATATGAGTTGTTTGAAATTCTTCCTATCTCATTTTATTCCCTGTAACATTATCCCAATACTAAAACCTTCCTAAACCATTACTAGAAGATATTGTTGGATGTTTTCACCACAGAGAAATGTTAAATGTTTGAGGAGAGAAATTTTTTTATCCTAATTGGGCATTATACAATGTATTCAAAGGCCAAATTATAATATAGCATCCCATAATATATAGAATGTTTATGTCTTAAAATTCTTTTTATTTTATTTTGAAAGGTCTTCCTTCCAAATGGCCGCTACAGCCAGCACGCTGCGCCTATTGGACGCCAGGAACCAGGCACCTCCTCCCGGTCTCCCACGCGGGTGCAGGGGCCCAAGCACTTGGGCCATCCTCCACTGCCTTCCTGGGCCACAGCAGAGAGCTGGACTGGAAGAGGAGCAACCGGAACAGAATCCGGCGCCCTAACCAGGACTAGAACACGGGGTGTCAGCTCCACAGGCGGAGGATCAGCCCAATGAGCTGCGGTGCCAGCCTATGTCTTAAAATTTTAAATATAAAATATTTTAATAAATTTTAAATGAATAAATAATGCAGTGAAATAATAGACAGACCAATGGAATATATATAAAAGTCCTTAACAAAATACTAGGATACCACTCCCAGCAATATATAAAAAGAACAATGCTCAAATAGGATTTTCCACAGAAATGTAAGGTTAATTTAGCACTCAAAAAATCAATTGACGTGATACACATTATTAATAGGTTAGGTGGGGAAATGTACATGATAAACAAAAAGCATTTTACATAATTCAATACCCATTCTAGATAAAAAAAAAATCTCTCAGAAAACTAAGCATAGAAAATAATTCTCTTAATCTAAAAAGGGCACATACAAAAACCTACAGCTAATGTAACTAATGATAAAATATAGAACAATTTACCTCCAGTACCAATAAAAGGACAAGAAAGTCTTTTCCAACTGCTTCTGCTCCACATAGTACCTTGATGTGCTAGCTAGTATCACAAGGCAAGGAAATAAATTTTAAGACAACATTTGAAAAGAAAAAAAAGTAAAACTATGTCTACTCCAATGTGAACCCATTTCTACAACTATAAATTAAGAGGTTGCATCTCAAATAACTAACATTCCACTGTATTTTCTGCTGTAATAAATTGTAATCAGTTGTTAAAATCAAGGAGGAATCAAATGTCTTAAAACATAACCATTTTTCAACAATCTGACAAATTATCTCTTGAGAACCTATGCTAGGCATTCTGTAAGATAAAGACAACAATGCAGATAAGGCTACTTCTGCTTGAAATTACAACCTAAGTAGTGATGTCAAAGTAATATACAGTATATGAATATAGGCATTAATATCAATGTGTACTTAAATATTTGCATTTTAATCTGTCTCACCACTATGTTTGATCACATAGCATATTATACATTTCTTTGCATTAACCTAAGGACTGTGATCTCTTTTTAATCCATATGTTCACATTTTCATATGTATCTGCTTTAAAATATTCCAGTGGCAAAGTAATGAGGAGAATGAGGTAGGTATAAACATGACTCAAGGCTCACAAAATGGAGGGCTGGCACTGTGGCATAGCGGGGAAAGCCTCCATCTGCAGTGCTGGCATCCCATATGGGCACTGGTTTGAGTCCTGGCTGCTCCACTTCTGATCCAGCTCCCTACTAACACAACCTGGGAAAGCAGCAGCAGATGACCCAAGTAATTGGGCCCCTGTATTCATATAGGAGATTGAGAAGTTGTTCTTGGCTCCTGGCTTCTGCTTGGCCCAGCCCTGACTATTGTAGCCATTTGGGAAGTGAATTAGCACAGGGAAAATCTGTCTACCTCTACCTTCCTTTCTCTCCTCTCTGTATCTCTGCCTTTCAAATAAATAAATAAATCTAAAAAATAAAATTGAGAAATAAATTTCAGGACCAGGCAAACTAGAGGCTAAATTCCATGACTTTCCAGCTATAAATTTATATAGTTACTTTAATTATTCTTTGTGTGTAAAATTGAAACTGTAATGGCACACTCAGAGTGCAGTATACTTAAAGAGAAATAACATAGGGAAAGTTAATGTAAGGGACTTAGTGCAGTGCCTAGAACATAGAAATCTTCCTTTTCACCTTGACCCAGGGTCAGATATTCTGAGCTATTGTCACATCTGAGAAGCTGCCTGCCCTGCAGCTGCCTTCTGAGGGAATGGCATGATAGTCTCGTCACCAACCACCGTTATTCCCATTTGTTCTTCCTCACTTGCTCACTTGCAACCAAGCAGGTTCTCCGTGAGGAAGGCCCACTGCACCACCAGACCAATTAGAAAACCTCCCACACTTCCCAAAACCCACCCCTAACAGAATGTTTGCCAACCGGAGACTGTCTCGGTATTTCTTCTTCTAATTCTATAAAATGGACTCTCCTTTCAAACACCTTCAAACCCTTGTTAAAATCAAAGTGGCCACAGGTGAGTATTCTTGATATAGGTTTGTGAATAAATGAACTTCACTAATTCTGGCACAGACTTTGTTGTTTCTTTGACTCATTTTATGTGTGATCTACTTAGTCCTGGCTCTGAAGATGGAGAGCTCCAGAACATTATTCTTTCTACCAAAAGGGCTTCTGAAGCCAAACAAATGTCCAAAGTTTGTTTGACGCTGTATATTACATGTACACCCATACCTCAAGTAATCACAGCAATCATTGACATACTGAAGGCCTTGAGTGAAGAAACCTTTCCTCTAAGTTGATAAATTCCAAATTTCTACCATACCATGAAATTCCCTCTCTCCTCTCATCCCCAATAATGCTACAATAAACTAATAACCAATCTCATAATTCTGAAATCACTCTCACATGGATTATTAATGCAGTCAGGGGCTACTATCTAGTCAGTTAGAATAACAAGGGTATAAACAAAGGCCTAAAGGCAAGTTTATAAGGAAAGCAAGAAAGAAGGAAGAGAGGAAATAGGAGTGACAAGGCATACTTGGGGGTGGGGGGAGTATATTGGCAGTACATAAGTCTTTCAGTTCAAAGTCCTACTAAGTTAAGGGATACCGCACTGGAATTATTGAAATGTCACTGATTTCAGTCCAGTGGAAGTTGAGCTCCCTCCTCTAACCTCTTTTGTTCCAACTAGTTTTTGGTCTATGTCAGGATAAATTTCAAACCAGAGCTTTAATGCTGCCTGGCTTTGAAGAGTACTTAAGCTTATAAGAGAAATAAATTGGTACATTGCAGTGTCAAGCTAAATAGATGATTTATTGACACTTTTTCAGATCTACTTTAGGTTATTTTTGGTGGCATGTATCCAAATGGAACAGCACCAAAGTATTTATATAGGCTCCAATTTCTACACTACTCCAATAACTGGCATGAAATATTTTTATGGCATATAACCTTTCTTCTGAACTAGCATTTGGTCATCTTTTAAGTTGAAAACTGATCAGTGCCTGAATATTTGAGGAGGTATACTTGTACTAAGAAATTTACATGCTAGAGGCTAATGGCTTGCCAATGACTCTGCATTGTTCTATTCTGGGTGAATTTAGGAAACTGGATAGCTGCCATATATATAGGTGAGTGTAACTGAGAATCTTGCTGTGTTATAGTTCTCCACAGAAACAGAATCAATAGGATATCTATTACCATATAGGGAGACAGTTATTATAGGAGATTGGCTTACACAGTCATGGAGGGTGAGAAGTCCTGTGATTTGCCAGGGCAAGGTAGAGGCCCAAGAAAACTAGTGTCAAAGTTCCAGTTCCAACATGAAGAATAGACTCAGGTAGGCCAGTACAGGAGAGCAGAAGACAAATGTCTCAGCTCAAGCAAAGCAAATTCATGCTTCCTCTGCATTTTTGTTCTGTTTCAGATCCTCAATGGGTTGGATGTTGCCTGTCCACATTGGTAAGGGTAATTTTCTTCACTCAGAACCCATCACAGAGTCAAATGCTAATCTCTTCCAGAAATCTTCTCACAGACACATCTAGAAACAATGATTTACCAGCCACCTGGGCATCCCTTGGCCCAGTTATAGTGACACATAAAATTAACCAACAAGCCTATTAAATTGCATGTGTGCTCAAAGTCTTACCCAACAAAAATGCCCATGTTATTCCACTCAGAATCACTGAATTCTCAGTGCAGTTCTTTCTTGCAAAAGGTGCCAGACTAGAAGGCAAGAGGAGGGTGAATCAACCTTATTATTGCCATAGGCACGTGCCTATGAGGCTGCAAAGCCTAAATTAGTCAATTTTTCTAAATTTTCAGAGACACATCATGCAATTGAAGAGCAATCTAGATTTCTTTCTTTCATTCCTTCACTCAATAATGTGTGAGTACCTAATGAGTGAAAGGCACTGTTCTAGATATTGCAGGAGATAAAATGATGAAATAATACAGCTGAGGAAGATTAGGAGTCTTGCACAAATATAAATTTTTAAAGATAGACTCACTTATTTGAAAGGTAGAGTAGCAGAGAGAGCAAGCATGGGGAACAGGGAGAGAGAGAGAGATGTCTATCTTCCACCTGCTGATTCACTCCCAAATGGCTGCAACAGCCGGGTCTGGACCAGGCTAAAGCCAGGAGCCAGGAACTCCATCTTGGTCCCCTACATGGGTGACAGTGGCTCAAATACCCGGGTCATCATCCGCTGCCTTCCCAGGAACTTCAGCAGGAAGGAAAATTGAAAGCAGGGGATCTGGGACATGATCCAGTACTTCAATTTGCAATGCCAGTGTCGCAAGCAGCAGCTTAACACATTGCTCCACAACACTGACCCTGGTCAATATAAATTTTAAAAAGGTAAAAAAATAATAAATAAATGGAATACTAGGAATGGGCTCCAGATTCTTGTTCACACCTCTGAATCACCCCTAATAGGCTCCTTTATTTCCATTATTTCTCAGACTTGTTTATTTTCAAAGCTTACACATAAAATGTCTCTCACTTTGTATCTTTAATCATCTCCTTTATCTTTCTCATAATTAATGCTATCAAATTTCAAAAGCCTACTGTCAACTTGGACTTTTTTTCCCACTGTTCTTCTGTATTTATTATCACACTTACAGCTAATTTACGATAACTTTACCCTACAGTAGAGTTCTCTACTATCTTATGATCTAAACTAGTGGCTGCAAACTTTTTGCAAAGGGCCACAAATTAAATATTTAAAGCTTTATGGGTGTTATTCATTCCCTGTATTAACTGCTTAACTCTGCTATTAGAAGCAATCATAGATAACTCATAAACAAAGGAGCACAGCTGGGTGCCAATAAAACTTATGCAAACAAAAATAATTTGGATTTCATAAAATTTTTAACCATGAAAAACAATCTTCATTTGATTTGTTTCCAACAATTTTAAAATGAAAAAATCATTCTAAAGTCATTGACCACACACAAAAAAAGCTACGAGCCTGAATTTGATCCATAGTTTGTGGACCTCTAGCCTAGAACATACACAGGATAGGAACACAGGCATGATGGGAAGAGGAAAGTGTGGTGGATGGGAAGGTAGAATATTTAGATCGGTAGGTTAAATATTTTCACGCTTTTGCTTAGGGATTATGGGATTTTAATATCTGCAAAACTGCCATGGTAGAACAGGTAAACTTCATTAAGCACTGATCATTTCTTTTTCATAAAATCAATTCTAGGTTTGTTTAGTGGAGAATCTTATTTGTTGCCATTTCTCTTGCATCAAGCAAGTGGGATGTATTATCCCGTCTCCCTTGTAGTTAGATGGGTTTGGTTGAGTAGATGTCACCAAGCAATGTGTGTCCGAATGAGATGGGCCACTTTTCAGAAGAGAGTAGGCATCCTCTGTGCCCTCTTTCCTCTTCTACTAGCTGACTATTCTTGAAGATAAGACATCAGTAAATGGTGAAGTCACAGGACTGAGGACTTAGGATGGCAGAGAGAAAAGTTGTTTACCAACCAAGAGTATCTACCTCAGGCCAGGAACTTGCAGAAACCTCAGGACAGAGCAGAAAACAAAACTTTCTTGCAAATGAATACACATATGTACATGCATATTATACTCTTTCAAACATTTTAAGTATTTTTTAAAAATTTACAGGTCCAAATTATGTGAACCTCCTGGAATTAATCAAACTTGCATAAAGAAACATGGAGCAAATTGAAGAATCCTGCTGGGTTAGATGAAAAGAAAATTAGTATTAAAATTGATTATAATTTCTTGGAGAAAAGTGGCAGTCACAGCATGTATATATCATATATGGTCTCTTACAGCAACCAACACTACCCTAATTAACATAGTTACTAATGGTATGGCCGTGCCTCATTAATAGTTGTGCTTCTCCCATCTGTCTCACTGCTTGGTACATAACTGTTGGCCGGTAAAGAACTGACAAACTTTTAAAAAGTGTCCTTGCTATTTTGTGTTCTCTCACCTTCCATTGAGCTCCTTTTCTCTCCTGTAAGTTTTTACTGCCCTTATGACACCGTCCAGCTGTTGCACTGTTCTAACATCTCCAGTCTTTCCTAAATAATATTCTTGGCACAATACTTTTATTCTATTTTCTCTAAAGGCTATGCTTAGTTGAACAGAGCAGTTAAATTAATTTATACCAAGATGTAAATGATTAAAAATGGTTTGTTTTATGACCAATACTCAGAGAATATAAAATACAGAATATGGAATATAAAAAGGAAAATATACATATTGAGGTAGACATTTTCCTTTTTAAACTGTGGATGTATATATTTTATATGCTGTGAGTATCAACCAAATCACATTTTTTCATGTCAATGAAGGAGTCAAAGAGTTCTATTTTGAGATACACAATATAGAAGGCTGTCTCCCACCTAAATAGACAATGTGATCACAGGAAAAAGTGAAGACATAAAACATACAAAGAACACAAACATGAGTATCAGGCTTCACTGTCCTTAAGCCCTTTTAAAACTTTTCTCTATTTATTTGTATCCACTGGTTCACTCTCCAAATGTTCCTAAAAGAACAGCCAGGGCTGGGCCAGGCAGAAATCAGGAATGAGAAATTCAGTCTAAGTTTCTCACGTGGGTGACAGGGACCCGACTACTTAAGCCATCACCATCACCTACTGCCTCCCAGAGTGCACTTTCACAGCAAGGTGGAATCAGAAGCAAAGCCAAAACGTGAGCCCTGGGGCTCTGATAGGGAAGGCAGGTGTTTTGAGCAGCGTCTTAACCACTGTACATTGCACCAAATGCCTGTGTCTGGTCCTTGAGTCTTTTAACGTTCTGAAATTTTCATTTTAACTATTCCATTAATTATTTTCATAGAAATGTGAAATTTAAGATTCAGAAAGGACTTGGATATCAACTTGCCCAACTTTTCACCTTTGTAATGATCAATTAAATAACCTTTGTCATAAACAAAGAACTAGATCCTCCAGTCTTCTCTTCACCATGCTATGTAGTCCCAATTCCTATAGCAAATTTTTGCATAAACAGCTTAATCCATTAATCTTTTTCATTTTTCCTTCAGTTGTTCACTCTTTCTCGAGTTACAAGGTTCAAAAAGGGACATGAGATTCTAAATAAAGACATAACCAACAAGGCCAGCCAGGCCTATGTATAGACAGAGTTGAAAGCTGCCAGCCTGGTTTGATTTGAGATGGAGAAAAGCTCCCGATTCTCCTCTTCTCCAGCCCCACTCAGCCAGCCAAAAATAGCTCCCCTATCTTGTTGCCAAGGCTGATTTTCCCATCATTAGAAGCCTTTGGGAAA
Source organism: Lepus europaeus (assembly GCF_033115175.1). Taxonomy (NCBI): domain Eukaryota; kingdom Metazoa; phylum Chordata; class Mammalia; order Lagomorpha; family Leporidae; genus Lepus; species Lepus europaeus. The sequence continues at coordinate 61,238,689 of NC_084838.1, read as the reverse complement.
GGGTAGAAGAAATGCAACTAATAATTTCTTAAGAAAATGTGTTTGGCTCGATGCTAGGTACTCACTATATACATTATTTTACCTGAATTCTACAAATATCTCAAGTTACTACTGCATGGAGTGAAGAGAGCTATTGGTATTCTGCAAAAGGTAAGAACATAAGCTCTCAGGTCTGACAGACTTAGATTTGAATTCCAGCTTCAACGTACTGGCTTTGAGACCTTGGCTCATTTGTTTATTGTCTCAAAGGCTCAGAGTCCTGATACATACTGTTGTTATATGTACAGCAGAAAATGTTGGGATGAAAAAAGAGGTCATCTACATGCCTCGTCCAGTGCCTGTTGCCTCACAAATATCACATGTGAGCCACTGCTATCATTATCCTCGTTTTACAGATTGACAAATGACGATTCAGAAAAGCTAAACGATATGCCTCAGCCCAAGAGCTAGACACAAATCTAAACCTAACTTTGCCTCTGAATCATATGCTCTTTCTACTACTCTGTCTGAAGTATTTGTTCTAAGTTTAGTTAAGTTGCCTAGGAAAAGTGGCACAAACATTACTCCACTGCAATTTTAAGGGTATCTAACTAAGTACGTAGCCCTGAGATGGTGTGAGTAAGTCTTCAGAATTGGAAAGAATGAGTCAGAAGCTAAGTTTCCCCCTTAAAAAATGTAGCTCCAAAAGTGGGTGGGGGGCTCAAAGAGCTAAACTGTCCTGAGCCACTGGGTATGGACAGTAGGAATATTTGACGATTTTGCATCCGAAGCAGGACCAGGCAGTGTTGAAAGCAGGCTTTCCTTGAGTTGCAACAGCTCTAACAGGAACTTCCAAGTTAGACTGCAGTTCACATACTCCCCTGACATGCTTTTGAAAATGCTTTTTCAAATTGATGCAAGAGAAAAATATTAAAGAAAGTCAAGTATGCAGCCAAGGAAAAAGAAGATAAAGGAAGCCTGATGGGGAGCTTGCTTTGTTCACTTCTGTAGTGCTTGTAGTCAAGTTAGAGAACAGACTTTGAGTTGATATTTGTTTTGTACCTTCGGGCAATGTACAGCCACTCAAAATTTGATGACTAAGCTCTTGATTCCAAAGTTGTATGTGCAGGATTCAACTCCTGGTTCCTTCCCTTACCACTGTGTGATATTTCCTTCACTCCCTGTGCCCCTGTTTCTTCACCCATACAACAGGAATAGTGAGAGTACATATCTCTCATAGGGCTGGGTGACGATTCAGTGAGCTAAAGCACTTAGGGGTACTTCAAACTGTTCATAGCAGGGTGGGCCTTGGCATGGTGGTTAACATGCCCAGATCCCATCTCCAAGTACCTGGGTTTGATCTCTGGCTCCTTACTGCAGCATCTTGACAATGCAGAGCCTGAGAGGCAGCGCGTGATGGCAAAAGTCACTAGATTCCCGCCACCCACATGGGAGATCTGGACTGCATTCGGAGCTTCAGGTCTGTGCCGTTGGTATCACTTGGAGAATGAATCAGCAGATGGCAGTGAGCACTCTCACATGCTCTCCCACTCTCTCTTCCTCTCAAATTACCTGAGATTTTTATTAATTTCATGGAAAAATTGAACTGGAAGTTCATTTGGGTATAAAATAACCTTGAAACCCATGCATAATTTTTTAACAACACGTATTTTCCATGAACACTTTGAAGACCCCCTCATATAAGCCGCTGGTACTCAACAGATACTAGCTGTTGTTATTCTCTCATTTACTCCTCACAGTGTCTTGCCCAAGCTTTCCTATTAGTATTCTTTTTTAAAAATATTCATTTATTTGAAAGGCAGAGAGAGAGAGAGATCTCCCATCCACTAGTTCACTCTCTAAATGGCCTAAACAGCCAGGGTTGAGCCAGACCAAAGCCAGGAACCAGAAACTCCATCCTGATCTCCAACATTGGTATCAGGAGGCCAAGTACTTGGACAATCTTCCACTGCCTTCCCAAGTACATTAACATAAAACTGGATTGCAAGCAGAGCAGCTAGGACTCAAACTAGCACCTTGATTTGAGATGCTGGCATCACAAGTGGTGGCTTATCCCACAGAGTGCTGCTCCCCACCTTCCCAGCTAGTAACCAAAGGGATCAGAACCCAAATGGAGAATGTATAGCTCCAAGTTTAGCCTTCTTCTTCCTTGCCATGAAGTCTCTGTTATATGAAACATCCCTCCTATGGACCATCTAAAGCCTGTAAAATCATTTGCTCTGGCCCTGCCAAGGAAGCCATAGGCAAGACTCAAAATTCAATAAATCCATAGCAGGATCATCTTTAAATTGATAATTTTGTATGGCCTACAAATGGTGTTATAAATATCCAAATGGCCCCTGGCAGAATAAAGGTTCTCAAAGCTCAGTAGCCTATCAAATGTTGCTTTCTAAATCATCTGAAATTTCTTTTGCAGTTAAGACTAGAACTTTGGAATTTGTCTTTACCCATCAGTCAAAAAGCCAACCATATGTGGCCAAATATTTCCATTAGTAACAATTAGCCAAACTTCTACCTATATGTTCATGGCACAGAAAAGAACAGGCAAATAAATGAGGAGCACAAATGTATAGAACCCCAACTTTTCCCCTAGGATGCAACAGACAAAGTATTTATTGAACTGCAACTGCTAACAAAAGTTACTTCTACTAAATTAATGAAAGAGTTACCATGCTCTCTTTTCATCCTTATAACCAAACAGGAACTAAAGTGGCAGATGGGTCCTGTCTAAAATAGGAAAGGGACCCCTTCAAACGTGTCAAATTTAAATCTTTAGCTAGGTCATGTGTACAAAGGAAATGGAAATAAAAGGAAAGAGATGAATAAAATAAACTAAACAGCCTTAGGTAAAAATGTTAGGTACTCTTATTTGTGAAAGTATTTGCATTTCAAATTATAAAGCACTTAGAAAAAAATTCTCTTGTTCCTTCTTGCTAAAATGAATTAACATTTCTTCCCTCCTCCTTTCTCTCTCTCTCTATATATATATATATTACATATATATATATATATATATATATATATATACACACAGACACACACATCAATGTTCTTGCTTTCATGCACATATGTGTATATATAAAGAGTACTCCAAAAAATTCGTGGGGATTAAAAGATGCATTTACTTTGATGCAAAAAATTTCTAAAAGCTATGCATAGTTGTTTCACAATAAATATCTTACACGAACTTTCTGAAGATTTCACATAAACAGATTTCTTTGAGTAACATAATAAACTTCTCTTTTAATTTTCTCTTTTTTTAAATGAACTTTCTGAAATTCCTTCATATACATGTGTTCCTGGCTACTGACTGGACTTGGTAGTAAAAAATTAGCAAATAAGAATGTCTGCAGGAGTGGATTAAGACGGCAGAGCATGGCCAGCGCCTTGGCTCAAAAGGCTAATCCTCCACCTGCGGCGCCAGCACACCGGGTTCTAGTCCCGGTCAGGGCACCGGATTCTGTCCCGGTTGCCCCTCCTCCAGGCCAGCTCTCTGCTATGGTCCGGGAGTGCAGTGGAGGATGGCCCAAGTGCTTGGGCCCTGCACCCACATGGGAGACCAGGAGAAGCACCTGGCTCCCGACTTCGGATCATTGCAATGTGCTGGCTGCAGCGGCCATTGGAGGGTGAACCAACGGCAAAAAGGAAGACCTTTCTATCTCTCTCTCTCTCTATCCACTCTGCCTGTAAAAAAAAAAAAAAAAAAAAAACGGCAGAGCAGGGAAGGAACTTTCTGCTCAAGTCTAGGGAAGGATAGTTTTAAAAAGGGGGAAACAGTGCAGTCTTAGGGAAGAGTCAGGGAGAAAACAGCAGAGGAAACTCTACCCAAATTGGAGAAACACAAGGGACCTACATGGAGGGCGAAGATGAGCTCAAATTTAGGACCCCACCAGCCAAGAGTCTCTGCACCAGCATTGGAGAGCAAGGTGAGACCAGACTGTAGCAGCCTAAGCTCTGACATAAAAGCTGCAAGAAGAGCTTAGAGGGAATCCTGCTTGGAACCCCATGGGAGATAGTGTGCCCACCAAACTAGAGGAGAAAAAAACAAAGGCAGGGCAAAGGTATCCTGTAACAAGCTGACAGAGAGCAGGCATCATCTTAGACATATGTAACAGCTGCCACAGCTCATGTACATGCCCAGCAACCAGCCAAGTGGAGACTCCCGAGTCTGGTTAGGAGAAGAGACAGGGGGTTGGGTGCTCCTAACTGTGGGCAGCATCTATGCCAGGACTATGAAAACACTGAGGTTGTGTGGGAGAATTCAGGGTGTGGCTGGGACATTGGGCAGTCACTCACTGTGGGACACTCCACAGGATCAGGGCTCCCAGGTTACCTGGTGAGAGACATTGCTGAGGAATCTGAGCTTATACTGAGGACTGCACAGATCCTTTGTGTGGTCCTTGTGGCAGAGCGGATAAATAATAAACTCACTGGGGCTAGCACCCAGGTGCTAGTCTCCCTCACAGAGAGGAGCTCAGCTGAGTCTCTGCCAACAGACAAGGAGAAACCTCTCCTCTTACAAAAAATAAAAAGGGAGATTTACCACACCAAACCTGAGTATGTCACCTCAAACACACCTTTCATCCTGGAGCACTGAACAGAGCTCCCTGGCCACTCCCACCAGACTCCTCTAGTTATTTCCTGAAAGCAGACACTACACTAATCCAATAGACATAGTATAAAGTTAAAAGCCACCACAGTGAAAAATCAAAGGAGAAACCAATGAGTATCCCTACAAATGCCAAATAACAAACACACCACTCCAAGAAACAAGAACAAGGAAAACAAATCCCATCTATTTGTTGCCTACAAGAAACACATCTCACCAACAAAGACACATTCAGACTGAAAGTGAAAGGATGGAAAAAGTTATTCCAGGCTAACAGAAACCAAAAAAGAGCTGTGTAGCCATCCTAATATCAGACAAAACAGAATTTAACACAAAAACTGTTAAGAGAGACAAAGAAGGACACTTTGATTTTTTTTTTCTTTCTTAGCATAACTTTTAAACTGGGGGTGGGAGACACTTGAAATGAATGATAAGTCAATTTAAATAGAAAGTATTTGTACTCAGATCCATTGATCTCCCCCATTTTCCCCAAGACCCCCTTTTAAATGTAACAAATGAATGAGAATTGCTATATAATATAGCATCTTCCTCATTGCAAAAGAATCATTACCATGATCCAATAGCAGAAATTAGTGTTTGGCAATTAATTAATTGGCATGCTTCATTTAAAAAAAAAGATATGTGTTAGAGAAGCACAAAGTTTATGTTACTTAGCTACAATGAAAATGTTGTACAAGTTTAGTTCAGTACATTAATAGTTGTATATTTTGACATGAGTGCATAGAAATTGCTGTGTTTCATATTTGGAATACCCTTCCTCATGATAACAACCCATAATTATGTGTATGGCTGAAACGAATGTAATGGGATCAACAGTGCTTCTACACAATGAATTGAGATGATTCTTTGAGTTGTGGGCATTATCATCATTGCAACATTTTTACTTTATTTGGGCTTTTCTTAGAATTGTATTTAGATTGAAAACTTGATGTCAAAAGAGTCAACAACCACATTGTTTCCTATTGTTATAAGGAGAGTGGCTTTCACTACTGCCTTGGCTTAGAGATAAAATTGAGTCATTCTGTTCAGTCTCAACAAATTGGGATATTGAAGATTTCCCTTTACCTTTTATGAAAAAGCATCTATTTAATTAATGCAAATTCCATAGGTACAACTTCAGGAATATACTGGTTCTTCCCCCTATACACACCCTCCCACCCCATTCAAAATGCATTAAAGATATATCTAAATCTATGACCTGATACTGTCAACTTATTAGAGAACATTGGGGAAACCCTGCAAGATATTGGCATAGGCAAAGAGTTCTTGGAAAGACCCCAGAGGCACAGGCAATCAAAGCCAAAATCAACAGCTGAGATTACATCAAATTGAGAAGCTTCTGTACTGCAAAATAAACACTCAGGAAAGTGAAAAGGCAACTGACAGAATGGGAGAAATCATTTGCAAGCAAGGCAATTCATAAAAGATTAATAAGCAGAATATATAAAGAGATCCAGAAATTCAACAGCAACAAAACAAATGACCCAGTTAAGAAATGGGCCAAAGACTTAAACAGACATTTTTCAAAAGAGGAAGTCCAAATGGCCAACAGACACATGAAAAAAAATGCTCAGTATCACTAGCCATCAGGAAAATGCAAATCAAAACCACAGTTTTTGAGGTTTCACCTCACCCTTGTTAGAATGACTTTCATATAGAAATCAACAACAAATGTTGACAAGGATGTGGTGAAACAGGTACTCTAACCCACTGTTGGTGGGAATGTAAACTGGTAAAACCACTATGGAAATCAGTTTGGCCACAGAAATCTGAACATAGACCTACAATATGACTCAGCCATCCCACTCCTGAAAATTTACCCAAGGGAAATGAAATCAGCAAATAAAAAGTTATCTGCTCCCCCCATATATATTGCAGCTCAATTTATAATAGCTAAGACATGGAATCAACCTAAATGCCCATCAACTGAAGACTGGATAAAGATGGGATATGTACCCTATGGAATACTACACAGTGGTTAAAAAAAATGAAATCCAGTCATTTGCAACAAAATGGAGGAATCTGGAAAACATTATACTTAGTGAAATAAGCCTGTACCAAAGGGACAAATATATGTTCTCCTTGGTCTGTGAGAACTAAAAGAGCACCTAAAAGGAAATCTGTAGAAGTGAAATTGACACTTTGAGAAGCAATGACTTGAACAGCCCTTGTCTTGACTGTTAAGGAACAGTTTTGTTTTGTTTTGTTTTTTCTTAATGGAAAATGGAACTGAGACTGGGAATGAAAGAGGGAGGAGACAGTGGGATGAGAGGGTGGGTATTATGGGAAGAATCACTATATTCCTAAAGTTGTACTTATGAAATTTGTACTCATTAAATAAATGCTTTCTTTTGGAGGAGGGGGAGCATGCCTAGAATTAACAATGGTTAATACTTGGGAAAGGCCACAGACACTTCAACCCTTTGGGAGGACTTGGAATGTCATTAACCACATTGAACGGCCCTATGCAATATCAGGAGCACTGCTCCAACAGAGTAGATCAGCATTAGGGAGATATTAATTTTAGCCATATGAAGTTGTCATTTTCCCAGTTCAAAACTTGTTGACTATCAATCATTCCATATAGTTCAAGAGCAGGTATTATTAGGAAAATGGAGATGATCCTTAAATTCCACTGAAGAGGGAGTAGGGTTTCCCAAATGATAGACTCTAGTAACTAAAGTGGTTTTAGAGAAATATAGGCTGATGCATACAAGATCCAGATACTATGCAATGGGAATACACACATGGGAGTGTTTTCATGAGAGAGGATTCCCTTGGACCACAGGAAACTTATAAAAAGGGTAATTTCGAATGTCTCCTTATAGATTCTAGGTTTCTTTGTTTTCCCCAGAGCATCATCATAACCACATATCTCAAAAAATTAATCTTTTGAGTCTGAGTAGAAGGATCTGATTAGAAGTAACTCAATTTAAATATAAGATGTCCAAGGATCTAGCATTGTGGCATAGCAGATAAAGCCACCACCTGCAATGCTGGCATCCCATAAGGGCTCCGAGTCAATTTCCAACTGCTCTACTTTCAATCCAGCACTCTTCTGATGGCCTAGGAAAAGCAGTGAAAGATGACTGACCCAAGTTTTCGGGCCCCTGTACCCATGTGGGACATCTAGATAAGGCTGATGTCTCTTACTTCGGCCTGGCCCAGCCCAGCCTTGGCCATTGTGGTCATCTTGGAAGTAACCAGCAGATGAAAAAATCTGCCTCTCCCTTTCTCTAACTCTTTCAAAAACAAATAAATAAATCTTTAAAAGTAAATAGACAAGGGGCCAGCGCCGTGGCTCACTTGGCTAATCCTCCACCTGCGGCGCTGGCATCCTGTATGGGTGCCAGGTTCTTGTCCTGGTGGCTCCTCTTCCAGTCCAGCTCTCTGCTGTGACCCAAGAAGGCAGTGGAAGATGGCCCAGGTGCTTGGGATCCTGTACCCACATGGGAGACCAGGAGGAAGCACCTGGCTCCTGGCTTCGGATCGGCACAGCGTGCTGGCTGTGGCAGCCATTTGGGGGGTGAGCAAATGGAAGGAAGACCCCTCTCTCTCTCTCTAACTCTACCTGTCAAATAAAAAAAAAGTAAATAGACAAATAAAATATGAGATCCCTGGCTCTCCCAAAGAGTCTAGGCTGGTAATCCTTAAAGGTTATAAGAAATAAAGTCACATGAGCCAAATATCTTTACTGAACAAAATAAATGGACAAATATTTTGTCTCTCTGGTTTTTCTCTGAAACTTCAGTGTCCTATAGGACCAGATCATTCATTAAAGTTGCTGTCTCTTACTCACATCTACTTGGCACTGGGCTTTTTTTTTTTTTTCCAAGATTTATTTATTTGAAAGGCAGAGTTACAGTGAGGGAGAGGCAGAGAAAGAGAGAGATCTTCTATCTGCTGGCTCACTCCCCAGGTGGCCACAATGGCTAGGGCTGGGCCAGCACTGGGCTGGTCCAGCAGTGAAAAGAGACATGACCAGCTGGTCTCCAGCTGAGAAGTGGAGTTTTGTTAAGGGATCATCTTCACGTTATTTATAAATCAGACTAAACTTGACCATTCTTATCACTCAGCAATGTGAAATAAATACATTCAGTTTATATTATCTCTTAAATAGGAGAACCTAAAAGGACTGTTCTGCCTCTATGCAGTTAATGGCTCAGTTTTTGAAAAGCCCCCCATAATGGATCAAGGAAGGCTCAGTTTTTCATTGATGGCACTTTTCTTTGAAACAAAAATGTTAGCCCAAACCATGGAGGTGCTACTTCTGGAGAACTCTCCCTGAGAAGCTTTTTGTTTCAAGTGAAAGCTAGTGGAAGGAAAACAAAGATGGCTGACACTGGGGGAAGTTGCCCTCAGAACTTAATGGAGGTGATAAAGTAAGATATTTCGACTTCAAAATGGAGGAAAGCAGGTATTACAAGCTGCAGAGGCCTCTGCATTGACAGATCATCACCTTGGGGATCATCTCAAACTCTGAAAATAAGGCTAACCAACTTGGGGTTTGTGAAAGGGCCACAGACCCAGCATTTCAGCCAGTGTCAACACAAGGCTGGTAAATGTGATCACCACAGGCATGAGCAGGAATGAGGACATCCACTGTGTAGCAAGCACCCAATACCGCAAGCCTAATGCCCAAACCCCAAAATCAATCTGGCCTTTGCCAAGCCTTAAAACAATAGATTTAAAATATCATAAATCATCTTCCCCCATTTGGGAGTTGTACAGGGCAATTCCAGATGAGCTTGTGAGTTGAGAACACTCTGGAACATTTCAACAAAATATGTAAACAGAAATATATGATCCTAAGAAAATTTGTAGGCCTCATTTTTTTGAACATTGCATTGCATTGCATCTATGTATGCCTGACTTTTCCATTTATCAAGGAGAGTCTTAAGAACAATGTCTTAAACATCTTTCCATCACAATGCTTACAATAGAGCCTGACACATCGTGGAAGTCCAATATATGTTCACTGAATGTGTGAATGAGTGAACATGCAACTTTATCTTATTTTTCACATGCATCTGGTTTATTATAAAGGATATTCAAAGCATAAAGATTAACAGACAGAAGAAGATGTACATTGGGTCCCAAGCACTGGTTTCCTGTCCCTATGAAATTGGGGTACACCCAATAGACTATTTCACCAGTCTAGAAGCTCACCAAATTTCATAGTCTAGGGATTTTAAATGGAGGGATTGTCATAGCATTCAACGTTATGGCAGTGATGAAAAGAATTCATATCTTGACAGTAAATACTGCACATTACTTTCCTTTACCTTCAAAGATGTGGAAAGCTCTGACTCCAAAGAAGAGATATAATACATACTTTACCTTCCAGCCTAAGGATCCACATTTGGCACCAAGTATATTGAGAGTGAGGAAAAATACAAAAAGGAAAAAAAAATAAAAATAAAAGGCACTCCTTGCAAGTACAGAGTAGAAAAGATAATTTTATCATGAAAACAAATAATAAAAGTTTTTTTTAAGGGAAAGCGTTTATTGGGGAACACCCAACAGACCAGAGTGAAGGGGCAGCGAAGGAAAAGAGGAGACTATAAGAGAGAGAGAGACAGAGAGGAGGGAGAAGAGAGATGAGAGAAGCCAAGAAAGGCCAAGAGAGTGCAAGAGAGAAGCCAAGAGCCAAGAGGGAAGAGCCAAGAGAGCTGTTCAGGAACAGGCCCTTTTAAAACTTCTCCTGAGATAGCTGGCGCCGCGGCTCACTAGGCTAATCCTCCGCCTTGCGGCGCCGGCACACCAGGTTCTAGTCCCGGTCGGGGCACCGATCCTGTCCCAGTTGCCCCTCTTCCAGGCCAGCTCTCTGCTGTGGCCAGGGACTGCAGTGGAGGATGGCCCAAGTCCTTGGGCCCTGCACCCCATGGGAGACCAGGATAAGTACCTGGCTCCTGCCATCGGATCAGCGCGGTGCGCCGGTCGCAGCGCGCCTACCGCGGCAGCCATTAGAGGGTGAACCAATGGCAAAAGGAAGACCTTTCTGTCTCTCTCTCACTGTCCACTCTGCCTGTCAAAAAAAAAAAAAAAAAAAAAACTTCTCCTGAGGGCGGGCAGGGAAGCAGGAGCAGCGAATCCCATTAGGATGGGTGTGGAGCCTGGCTCAGGTAGCTGGGCCATTCGGCCACCTGGCTACAGTCAACATTTCAGCTGTTTCTACATGTGCCCCTACATAGCTTTCTGCTTGAGGATGAGTAAAATAAATGATGTGAGGATGAGCAGAGTACTCTAGGAATGAAAAACAACCCTTAGGAAAAGAAACCTCAACAGAGTCGTCTGCAGCTTCATAGGAGACACAGTAGTTTCTCTCCTCAGTTTTACAACTCACCCTTAGAGATTCAGTACTTTTTGATTACAGTGAACACTAATACCAAAGGAAACATGAAAATGTGACAAAAGTGCTACAGAATAAGGTATAAGGGGCACTGCGGGTATGAACCCAAAGAAAATTGTACAAAGAGAAGATTGTATTGCTTTCAGCCCTACTGAAATTTAAAAATCAACGTTAAAAACAGAGACTCCAACAGAATGAATAAGTAGTTTGGAGATTCAGATTTTATAGTGAAGAAAGTTCAGGAATGCTACCCAAGTAAAGATAAGGACTGCCAAGAAAAAGTAATATACAGTCAAAGCAGAAACATAAAAAAAAAAAGGATAGGTACAGCATTTTACTATGCTTCCCCATATTGATATTTGGTTTAGAACTTTATAAAGTGCTTTGGAGGAAATTTATAATTTGTTTTCTCAATTACATAATTTCAGAAAGTCACAGTCATTGACAGCAGCATCTGCTGAAATTATATTAGAAAAGTTCATAATAGAAATTTTGAAAGGAAATTTTAAAATATCTGGTGGGTTTGGCTGTGGATTCAAAAAGAAAAGAGCATTTCAGCTCTAAAGCTGATGTGTTTATCAAACTGTAAGGACATCAACTTTGTATATGCCAAATAATATGAGCTAATTACATTAAGTGACTTGTTCATGTGTATGTGAGTGTTGATCATTTCTGAGAATTTTGAAATACATATGTATATATATATTTGAAAGGGAGAGTTTCAGAGAGAAAGGAAGAGACAGAGCAAAGAGAGAGAGATCTTCTATCTGCTGCTTTTACTTCTCCAAAGAGCTGCAAAAGTTAGGGCTGAACCAGGACCAATCCAGGAGTCTGAAACTCCATCCAGATCTCCCACACAGATGGCAGGGGCCCAAATACGTGCGCCATTTTCTGCTGTTGTCACATGTGCATTAACAGGAACCTAGATGGGAAGCAGAGCTGCCAGGATTTGAATCAATGTTTATGGGATGCCAGTATCACAGATGGCAGCTTTGCCCACTGAGCCACAATGTCAGTCCCCGCAATGATAATTCTTGATTGTTCTAATCCCCCCTTTAATACAGATAACCAAATAGGCCACAGTCCTACCTTCCCAAGCATGTAATTATCTATTTATATGTGGACATGAATTAGTAGAAACTGATAGTTTTAATGTTCATTTGAACAATGTTAACCAAACATATTTCAAATATTTGCCCTAAACAAGATGAATTTCCACATTCACACACTAATCATGCCTGACTATATGAATTATACAAAACTGGAAACATGCTTTCACTTTAAATAATTTATGATATTACACTATATCATCAATATTAGCAAGAGTAAAGCCAAAAATAATCAGAGCTATTTAATGTGGTCTAAAACTTAGGAAAATCAAGGGAAATTTTTACATGGCTATCATAATATGGATCTTGACAAATGGGAGCATGGAGACCAGATTCAGTTTATGTAGAATCTTCTTTGCTATAAGCAAAAATAACCTGTGCTAAATCTCTTGGGTTAGCAGTAGTAAAAGCAGATCAAAACAACACAGAAAATAAGAATATAAAAGTAGAAGAATAAAAATAAGATTAACCAAATCCCTAAGGAGACCAGGATTTAGAAGACTGAGATTTTCTCAACAGCAAAATAGGTTATAACCTTGACTAACTGTTTTATTGTTGTGGGTTTTTTTAAATATCTTTTATTAGAACATTAAAAGCAATCCTTAACTGTTACTTAGAATACACACAACCCCTTTCAGAGTGGCTGGTGTGAAGAGCCCCAGCTCCTCTGCTTTTGATCCATTTTCCTGTTAATGTGCATTCTGAGAGGCAGCAGATAATGGCTCAAGTACTTGGGTCACCCACATAGGAGACCTAGATGCAGTCCAGGAGCCCAGCTTTGGCCCAGTCCAGCCCTGGCAGTTACAGGCCTTTGAGGAGTGAACAAGTAAGTGGAAGACTGACCTCTTTCTCTCTCTCTCTCTCAAATAAAATGAAAATAAGTTTTTTGAGTAAAAAAAAAGTGTGATGTAAATTAACTCATGTTATATTTCATGAGAAAACTATTTGTTGAATATTCATCATTCCTCTTTTATAATAAAAAAATATAGAGATTGCCTTGAGGACTTCACCTATATCTAGATCTTTAAAAATTATCTCAATATTAAGGCAGATATTTGTATTAAATGATTATATAAGCATTATTAATAGAGAGATGAAACATTCTTTCTTGGTCTCTGTGATTCCTTTTGGTATTAATGAACAACTATTAGTAACGTCTGTGTCTTCACAAAGCCAAATTACTAGAAAATCACTAGGTTGTTATGATCACTCATAGACTTAAATTAAGCTGTCAATATTTTCAATAATGCATTTCACTCATTTTAAATGTTCAGTTAGATAAACATTTCCTTTTTCCACTCGCTCCAGCTATTGCTAATTCAATACAGTCATTGCATAGGGTACCATGTTTCTCTCAGATAGGCCAATAATTAAAACCACAATTCATAAGCAAAAGCTCATCACTGCTAGCTTGTTGGAACTGACCACACAATAGCAATGTAACCTGATAATCATCATAAATTTGACTGCCTCAATCATTCATTCTAAAAATCATTCCTCTCATATCATAGAAATTTCCCCAAAAACTTCTAGAAATCTCATGATAATCCAGGTTGGTTCTCCCTTTAGGCTGGTACCCAAGGCTATTTATAGCACAAGAAACGTTCATGAGCCATTATCTCTACATTTGTATTTGGAGTTGTTCCAGAGTTTCCACTCTGCATACGCTCATCAGCATGGTATCTTGTAAGGTTGATATTGATATATGTTTCAAGGAATTACACGTTAGTACTACCTAAATTTTTCCAGTTTCACTTCCCCATTTATACCTTTTAAAATGGAATATGCTGGCTTTCCCTTAACTCACATTTGAAGTGTCATGTAACAAATATTACTAAGAAAATAGCAATTGACATTAGAATTCTTAAGAATTAAACTTGTATACCATGGCAAAAAAGATACTAGATTTCTAGAGCCTTAAACCCAATGTCCTTTCAAACAAACCCATTGTGGAACTGTTTCCACACTCTGAGGGCATTGATTTAAATGCCTCTAAAATGCCCTCTAAGTATAGCACCTCAAGTTACACGAGACTTTTGAGATGGAACAATGTATTTAGATCTAAGTGTCTGACCCCTTCCTGTGAGCCCCTGCTTTCTGAGAACTTTCTTTCCTTCTGTACTTAAGTCCCATCATTTGTTGAGAGAACAAAGAAACTATAGTGCTTATAGAAACAACCGGTATTCCAAAATTACTGATACTTGATTTTGAAAGGTAAATGGAGACAAAACTTTTACTTAAAGACCCACATGAAGCAAACCATCCTACAGTCTTCATGAAGCTCTTTGTAAATTGCTTCCCCCTGCCGCCCCCCACCTCCCACCTCCCAGATCTGCACTACTGATGGCAGTCAAGTGCTTAGGCACATGAGAACCAACAGAGGAGATGGACCAAGGCCACCACCACCTTTCATCATTGTACGTTTTATCCAAAGTCAGTGATAATTAACTCAATGTGTGGTAGACAGTGGTAACTACTTATCAAGGTTCAGATAAGAGAGGAAAAAGAAAATGGAGGAAGGGAAGAAAAGACAATCAAAATAATTACACCCCATATATTGTTACTGGGACAATTAAATGGTACAGTCTTTATGGAATACAATAGGGAGGTAAACATTTAAACATAACCATATACCAATTAAAGATTACCACACGATTCAATAGTTCCCTTTTCAGGTATATACTTCAAAAACTTTAAATCAGAGATTCAGAAAGATATTTGTGCACCAATGTTCACAGAAAGCATTATTTACAATAGTCACACATGAATGTCTATCAGGAGATAAATGGCTAAACAAAATGTAAAATACACACATAATAGGATATCATTCAGCCTTTAAAAAAAATGAAACATGTTACATCACAGAAGAAGCTTGCTGACATTATACTAAGTGAAGCGAGCCAGTCACAATAAAACAAATAATGTATGATTCTATTTCTATGAAGTGCCTAGAGTATTCAGATTCGTGGAGATGGGAAGCAGAATGGTGACTGATAGTGAGGACAAAATGGGAAGTGTTGTTTAACAGGTGCAGAGCTTCAGATTAGGAGATGGAAACGTTCTGGAGATGGATGCTGATGGTTGCACAACAGTGAGGATGTACTTAATGCCATAGAGCAGTACACCTAAGAAACAGTAAACATGGTAAATTGTGTTATTTATATTTTACCACAATAAAAAATTATTCACAAAAGAATCTAAGTTTTCTTATTACATATTTTTACTCCTCCAACCTGGGAAAGTTGACGACATTCTCTATTTCAATATTGCTGGGAAATAAATTTGATGTTCCAAGAAACTCCCCCCTAGTTTTAAAAAGAGTTGAATGAAAAGAAACAGCTGGATTAGAAGCAGTCATAGAATCCTCCACATAAGAGACTGTGAACAGACACAAATAGCCTACACACTTCAGATGCCATAAAAACAAGCACCAGAAACAAGTCTACTCTCCCAGTAGAACAGTCACATTCATTTTTACAGTTGTTGACAATGCCTTATGAGTTCAGGGGTCTAGAATACTAGCTATACACACAAAGAAATAGGCCCTAAGATCAGCATTAGTAATCAGTGGAGTGAAATGATGATGAGATAATATGGAAACTGAAATTTGAAATTCTGCAGCAAACTGGTCCTGGATAGAATTCAAACAATTATGCAGCTACAACCAAAAAAAAAAAAAAAAGCTTCACCACACTATTAGGAATAAAGGCAATGTTTATTATTGTACAAAGGTTAGGGATAAATTATCCAGATTGCCTTTCAAATTGATTAAATTGCCTTATTAAATTGCTCAGCTTGTCCAGAGCTAAAGACAAATAAAAGAATAGGATGTCAGAAGAGAAGGAACCATACAGATCATCTCATTACAACACACCATGTTAATTAGAGAGTTAAAAGTCAGATTTACATGATTTGCTTAAAGATATAGGGCAGAGTGCAAGTCATTGAATCTCTTAGCTAGTTCACGCCACATTACATAATGCTAGTTAAAGTAATTGCACAGAAGAAGAATTAATACTCAGAGAACAAAAATCATATTTAAAAACAAAAGAAGGTAAATGTGGCCTCTTCATTTAGCTAGCTATCATTTTGGATCTATTATGTTAAATATGTTTAATACAAAGTACTTTGAAATATTATAGTTTTTAAAAGTATTTTAATGCCACAAAGAAGAAACACCATTGGGGCCGGCACTGTGGCACAATGGGTTAATGCCCTGGCCTGAAGCGCTAGCATCCCATATGGGTGCCGGTTTGAGACCCAGCTGCTCCACTTCCGATCCAGCTTTCTGCTTGGAAAAGCAGTAGATGATGGCCCAAGTCCTTGGGCCCCTGCACCCATGTGAGAGACCCAGAAGAAGGTCCTGGCTCCTGGCTTCAGATCAGCGCAGCTCCGGCCATTGTGGCCAATTGGAGAGTAAACCATCGGATGGAGTACTTTCTCTCTCTCTCTCTCTCTCTCTCTCTCTCTCTCTCTGCCTCTCCTTCTCTCTGTGTAACTCTTTCAAATGAATAAATAAATCTTTAAAAAAAAATGAAACACCATAATATTGAGTGGGTTCTATAAATGCTATCCTCTAAACTCTTTTTGACAGTTTTTCTATATTAACTGATATTTTATATTCTTTGTCTAAAAATCGATTGGGAAGGAAAACATTGAAGTCTTCCATGTCTGGGATTCTGATTTTTGTGTTTGAACAATATATCTTTTGTAAATATGTCATCAAAACAAATCTTCCTTTAAAGGCATAGCTTTAGAACAGGGTTAGTTAGCAGACAAACCAAGGCACCTACTTATAACTTATTCTAATTAAATTTGAAAATTGCCCCCAAGGCATTGAAACAAGAGTATGGATAAAAGGTGTAGGTATATGACTTTGTGTGTATGTCACCTGTAATGTCCACATGATGTATTTTCAGATATCAATAATTCTCAATTTTTGGTTGAAAATTTACTTCAAAAGAAAAATAAAACTTTCTAGAGAATTACTGTTATGCCATGCCCAAATATTATTTAAAATTAAGTTCCAGTTGCCTAGGAGACAGCAAAGAGCAGAGTACTCTCCATGGCTTACTTCCTATATAGTTATCACTATCACATTTGTCTATAGATCCTAACTGAAGTAGAGCAGAGACATGGGATCTTCCCCTCCCAAACCTGAAAAAGTATTTAATACCAAAGTCCTCATCTTTATTTTACATTCACCATTTCACAGCTAATAAGAACTCAAGGACAAAAATTTTGACCTTCTGTCACTGAAGATAGGTTCAGTCATTTCCGATACACACACACATACACACACATATAGAATAATTATTTAAAGTCTTACAAAATAAAGAATATTTCCTCTATTATAGGAGATTTTTGACAATATGAGAAACAAAACATTTTTTGTAAAGTATATTCCCATGTCATAGAAAAGATTAACATAAAAAATCTAATTTAGTGGATGGCTGGCTCCTGGCTCCATTTGTCATACTGAGACTTAAGTCTTGGGCCTTCAAATAAAATGTTCTTTAATCCTAAAATATTTGCTTTTAATTAGAACTCGACCAAGGACAAGCTGGAATAGTTGATAAAACATAAAAAGAGATCTTCAAAAAGTTTATGGAAGTCCAAATAATTTGCACCCAAGTAAATTTATCCTTTAATTCTCACTTTTCATGAACTTTTGAATATGCTTATTTACTTTCAGCATGAAAGCTTCCTTCTCAGAGGTTTCCTTCCTCATTCCTCTTCCTTTACTCTGTTCTTCAAGTCCATTGTTTTCCACAGCTCCTTCCCCCTGTCTGAGACTACTCTCTCCTACAACTCCCTACCTTTGGCTTCCTTTTCTTCCCATTCTATTGTGGCAAAGCAGCTTACAAAGAATCGTTTACCCTTCAAAGATCTTTCCAAAAATGGAATTCCCTCAGTGATAGGGTTGCTACCAGACTACTTTTAAATCTGCTGAATTCCTGCTAAAGTATCACCATCGTCCCTTCACAATGTCTTGTCTGGACAGAAGACACTGCTTCCCATGCAAACTAACCTCAGCCTGGGCAAACAACCACTAGAGCAAGAAACAAACCCAACCATGCCCTGTTGGTAAAGCTAAGACTCCAGCTGTGTGCCAGGAAGTGCAGTGACTCAGGAAAGGATCGAGGGATTGGCTTAGAGTAGGTCATTGAGAGGAACATTTTCGAGTGCCTACTCTGGCACATAGTCCCAAAAACAACTCTACCATAGAAATTTTCTGGAAAAAAATGAAGCTCAAAGCCCTCAGCATGTCTAATTTTGATGTCTTTAAATGGAGCAAGCCTACCACCAACAGTCAGCATTAATCTCGGACAGTCTCCACAGCAGTTAGGACAACCTCCTGCCATCCAGGACACATGCTCTTGCACCTCTCTTGTCTGCTGACTCTCTGACAACACTTTTGGCTTCGTTCTTCCACTCAAAATATTCATCACAGGCACTCTTGTGTCTTAACTTTTTCTGACTAGACCATTTTAGACCTTACTTCCTAGGAAAGTGACACCACTATTCAGGTTCACTTTGAAAGCTGTGTTAGTTATGGAATTATGAAACTGGTCTCCCTGTCAGTGAAGAGGTCTTGGAACTGGAATTAAAATCCACCGGGACCAGGGCCAGCACCCTGGCACACTAAGTTAATCCTCCACCTGTGGCACAGGCATCCCATATGCTCCTCTTCCAGTTTGGCTCTCTGCTGTGGCTCGGGAAGGCAGTGGAAGATGGCCCAAGTGCTTGGACCCTGCACCCACATGGGAGACCAGGAAGAAGCACCTGGCTCCTGGCTTTGGACTGGCGTAACTCCAGCCATTGCTGTCATTTGGGGAGTGAACCAATGGAAGAAAGACCTTTCTCTCTCTCTCTCTCTCTCTCACTGTCTATAATTCTACCTGTCAAATAAATAAATAAAATCTTTTAAAAAAATCCACTGGGACCAATGGAACACACAATCTAACACCAAAACTCCATGATCTTTCAACTTCTCCATGCAATAGTTATTAATATCAGTTCCTTTTTATGTAACTACAGAAATAGCCTTTGGGATGTTTTAAAAAGAAATGGAAAGCTGTAGCAATTACTATATCAAGAATGGGTCTAACAATAAGTAACATTTTATTTGTTGAATATAAAGTGCTGAGCTATGCGCTTCACAAGCATATTAATTTAATTTATAAAGTAGATCCAATCAACCTCAGACTTTGAGTAATCATTTTTGCCTTGAGTTTGTTTTCTTAAATATGTAAACCCCACAGTCAGACGTACACATCTCTGATGTCTTTAAGGACAACAAACAGGAGCCACAAGTTAAGTCCCCACTTGTCATGCCAGCCTCCCATATCAGAGTGTTGGTTCAAGGCTCAGTTGTCTGCTTCTGGGGAAGCAGAGGAAGATAACCCAAGTGCTTAGGCCTCTGCAACACACATGGGTGGCTGCAAGCTGGCCCAGAACGGGCTGTTGTGATCATCTTGGAGAGAGCATCAATGGATAGAAAATCTCCCTCTCTGTGGGTCGTACGTTAAAGTAGTTTTAAAATGACAACATAAAGCTTTGAAAGTGTTTAAATACTTGTAAAATTTTTTAGCATCTTATATTGGAGACATGAGAACAAAAGGTAAATGGAATTTAAAAACAAATTCATTCAGTTGTGGACAATCCTAAAAAATTATGCTTAATATTTTATTTTTTCACTGATATTTAAAAATGGAAACTATCTTCCATAAATTCACCATAGCTAAATTGTACAAATGAAAATGTTGTATTCTGTATTTATTACCAGTTCAAATTATTTCTACCCTCTGGAAAATTTTGGACATTGACTTTAAGTCTTAAAAACAGAACAAGGAGGCCAACGCATGCCATAGTAGGCTAAGCCTCTGCCTGCAGCACCAGTATCCCATATCAGCACCAATTCATATCCTGGCTGCTCCTCTTCAGATTCGGCTCTCTGCTTATGACCTGGGAAAGCAGGAGAAGATGGCCCAAGTGCTGGGGAACTCCTGGCTCCTGGCTTCAGAGCAGCCTGGCTCTAGCCTTTGCAGTCATTTGGGGAGTTAACCAGCCGATGGAAGACCTTTCTCTGTCTCTCCCTCTATCTACAACTGTCTCACCTCTTGAGTAAGTAAATGAAATCTTAAAAAAGAAAAGAAACAGAGCAAAGGCTGTATGAAAACAAAATATTTTGAATTGAGCTGTAAAAAATAGTTCATATTTATAATCCACATCCATATTACCTTCAATGTAAATTAGGTAAGACAGAGTCTGCCTTGTAGCTGTTTCAACACATAGGCAAGCGAATTGTATTATTAAGGACAAAAATGATAGGTATAGATTTCAATATTGATAAGCAAAATTGTTGACTGAGACTAACATAGTCACCAGCAGAGGGAGAGAGAAAATACCATCATTTTCAATTCATTAATATTTTTTTTAATTTCTATAACTGTGTCTCCAGTCGCAAAGCATAGCCTGTATCAGGTTGAACCACATAAAACTACCATTTTTAAGGATCAAAATTTGGAAATTAAATATTAGAATATTCTACAAATATTTATCTTCTTTACAGTGCAATGTCAATAAAGATACACAAAAAAATAGGGTGAGAAAATCATCAATGGATGGTGAAAGTTTGGTGAGGAACAGGATAGTTACTTAGTTTCAAATGTTCTTTCCCAAATTCCTTATTAATTACAGAGGACAAAATTATAACTTTAAAATGAGAAGCTTGGTAGATACCACTTTAATCAGTGATGAAAAGTTAATAACACCAACACAGGAACAGACTGATACATGGTGCCTCTCAATAGGAAGAATCTGAGAAAGATAAAGCATCACTCAACACTTTTGCAGGATTTTTATAAAAAGCATAACCTGAATTTAATCATAAGGAAACATCAGACAAATGCAAATTGAGAGTCATTCTACAAAACTACTGGCCTGAACGCTTAAAAATTGACAAGGTCAAGAGAGACAAAGAAAGGCTGAGTAACCATTCCAAATTACAGGAGACAACACAGAGAGATAAATATAGAGAATGACACTAGATTAGATCCTGAGCCATAAAAAAAAATTGTAAAGGATGTTATTGAAACAACTGGGGTTATGAATTAAATAATAGCATCATATCAAGCTTAATTTTTCTGATTTTATAATCATGCTATGGTTATATAAGAGAATATCCTTTTTCTTAGGCAATACAAAATATGGTATAGAGAGATAAAATGATACAATGACCCACTTAATCTCAAACAGTTCAGAGAATATACAAATACAAGTAAATATAGAGAGTAAATGATAAAGCAAATGTGACAAAATGTAAAAATTCATTAACACATATCAAAACAAATTATAAGGAAGTATATAAACATTCAACTACTGTAAATATAGTTTGGTGAGGTTAAATATCAACATTTAATCAACTGGAAACCACAAGATAGGAACTAGAAACAACTTACTGATGTAAAACAATTAAAAGTATCAAGATCCAAAATGAGCCTGGATGAAACTCAAATTAATACACAGGCATGTGAATACCTTGTCAAGAGTTGACATTCTCACAGAAGATATTGCATTTTGAAATCATATCCCTTCGATAGCTTTTTGGCCCAAGACACAACACAGGAAATTATCTGAGCCAGTGGAGTGGGACTTCCCCAAATGAGCAGTCACATCAACGCTGATGCTGTATCTCCTTTTTACTTAAGTTCATAGCATGGAAAAGTCATTCCTGTCTCCAAATATGTCTCATAAGAAAAACAGAACTCTAATTCTTTTCCAAGTAATCCTGGAACAATAGCAAAGTTTGCAGCCAGATTTGAAAGGAGCTATCTTACAACTTGAAATCCCACTGTCAAAATGTACCCTATGAATTAGTTTCATAAACCTGGAGGTAGAATCATGTCCCTCAAGAAAACAGATTCTGAGTACATTCCTATACTAGTCAAGCAACATCAGATTACTCGGCATTGAATCCATGATTCTTCCTAGTTAACTGGATCTCACATACTATATCACAAGGCACATTCAGGATGCAGACACTACAACAGAAGAAAATACTTTCCTAAATGGTCATTCATCTTTGTGGATGGATTTGATGTTAAATACACTCATCCCCCACCCCAAAAAAAATCTGAGATTTTTTTTATTAAACTTTTATTTAATGAATATAAATTTCCAAAGTACAGCTTATGGGTTACAATGGCTTCCCCTTCCCAAAACTTCCCTCCACCCACAACCCTCCCCTTTCCCGCTCCCTCTCCCCTTCCAATCACATCATTTCAATTTCATTTTCAATTCTCTTTATATACAGAAGATCAGTTTAGTATATATTAGAATGAAAATCTGAGATTTTAATCTAATCATAGTAGTGATACAAACCTTTTCTATGAACTTCAAAAACTAAGCAAAGGTAAAAACAAAAGCACTTATAATCTCAGCATACAAAAATAACATCATTGTTAAAATTTTGCTGTTTCACATCAGCATAAAGCCATATAAGATTCTATTTATTCATCTATTTTTATATACAAAAGAAGTGAATTGAATATTCAATTTATACATTGCTGTTTTTCCAAGTCTGGGAATATTCTCAGGTTTTTTGAATACTCTTTTCATGAAGATCCAAATGAAGGTGTTATGAAAGGAATAATAATATTTTCAGGACCCTAAAATATAGCCAGCCAATAAAGAAGCTGAAGGACATTTCTCCAGTTTTGATCTCCTATGGGAAAGACTCAAATTGAAGCTCGGTATTACAACTTCATCGAAATGATGAGGTTCTTCCTTCTCCTCCACCTAGGAAGACCACATAGAGGACTGACCCTCTCCACTCTTAGGGAGTGCTTCGGGATGTTCGCATTCTCAGGCTCTCGACTCATCATCTCAATTACCTGGTGAGACTAGAGTTACAGTTCCTGCGACACAGTTCTCCCTTTCCTTATTAACATGGCACACCTCCATGAGCCTTTCTCCTGTTCCATTAGCTCTGGTTCCTAAGCACTTGCCACTAAACAAACCTTACCAAACCACAATCTGACCTCAGTCTGCTTTCTAACATCATCTCCCTTCTGTCCATATCTCTCACACCCATCCCTCTATGCCTGCTGTTGCTGCCTGAACTAGCCATTTGTTCTCCCATGTTTATACCTTTGTTGTCATTCCTTATTCCCAGAGTACCCTGTGTGGTGAAGTACCGACAGTATCTACAACCATTTGCTTTTTTGCTTTTCCTCATCTTCCCAGTCAGAATTTTTTTTCTCTGCACCCCTATAGCCCATCACAGCTCAATTAATGCATATTTTTGTTTGAAGCTAGTATTATAAGATTTTTGGTTTTGTACTTCTTTTTGTTTTTTATTCATTTGAAAGGCAGTTACAGAGAGAGAGGGAGAGACAAAGAAATCTACCATCCTCTGGTCTACTCCCCAAATGGCCACAACAGCCCATACTGTGCCAGGCCAAAGCCAGGAGCCCAGAGTTTCTTCTGGGTCTGCCACATGCATACAAGGACCCAAGCACTTGGGCCATCCTCTGCTACTTTCCCAGGCCATCAGCAGGGAGCTGGATTGGAAGTGGAACAACCAGATCTTGAACCAGCACCCATCTGTCATGCTGGCATCACAGGCAGCAGCTTAATCCACTACACCACAATGCAAGCCCTGGCTTTGTATTTTTTAAATGTATCATTCCACACAGGGAAGCCTTCTTGAGGTCTTTAGTCTTTGCTATTTCCATGCAATCTTAAGTCACAAATAGTATCCTGATCATATTCAATGTTTGTATAATGAACAAAATAATGAACTCAAATAGGAAAGTATCACAATTGTAAGGCTGATGTTTGGATGGAGATCACAGAGCGCTGGGTTCTGTGGAAGGAGTTCTGGGGGTGTGTTTGGTGACTGGCAGAAAGCCAGGACTCCAAAGCAGCTCAGATGCCTGAAAGGAGAGTAGGTCGATAGGAGAGCCTGGATCCGAGTCATGGCACCAATGTAAGGCCACTACAAAACATACCAAACACCAGAGTTAGACAAAGGTTTATTGTAGGGTAGGGGAAGCCTGATGGATAAGAGAGTAAGGGAATGAGAGTGAGAGAGTGAGAGATCAGGAGAGAGAGCACTTTTTCTGTAAGCATGTCCTGTTATACCTTTGGAGAGGGGAGTAAAGCAGGGAAGTGGGAACAGCAAATCCCATTAGGGTGGGGGTGGAGCTGACACCTGTGGTTGGGCCATGGAGCTTAGGATGGAAACTTACTGCGAAAGGTAGTAATGGGGGCTAGAGCCTAAAATGGCATCCGGGGCATAGATGGAGCCACAGGTAAGACAGCAGCATTTTACTAACAGCAAGGCTTGGACAAGGGAAACCAAGCAAACTACAGAACATCTGGAGCACTGTGGGTAATTTAATTATTCAAAGTCCCAAAAAGACAGCTCAGATAATAGTGCAACATTAGGTTTAAAGGTAAAAATAAAGGTCAGCATTTAGTAATTTTATTCCAAATTTAACTATTTCTGTGCATAGTATTGGCCCAGCTGACATCAACCTCTTCAAAGTTTTACATTGGCTCCATCTACTCACTACCATTTATGGTCTTTAATGCCTCTGTTCAGGAAAGGCTCCCTAATGTACAAAATGAAAATGTGGGGAAGCCTTTGTTCAAAATTATTCAGGGCTTCAGGATGGTGACAGTAGAGCACTCAATCAACTGCAGGGCCTGCCTACACCTGAGACTCCATGCAACTACACCTGTCGCAGGAAGCCAGCATCTGGTGGATAAAAGGTCTGTTTGTGGGGCTGGCACTGTGGCGTAGTAGGTTAAGCCTCAGCCTGTGGCAACAGCATCCCATATGAGTGCAGGTTTGAGTCCCAGCTGTTCCACTTCTGATCCAGCTCCCTGCTAATGTGCCTGGGAAAGCAGTGGAAGATGACCCAAGTGCTTGGGACCCTGCACCCATGTGGAGACCCGGAAGAAGTTCCTGGCCCCCAGCTTCGGACTGGCCCAAGTCCAGTCATTGCAGCCATTTGGGGAGTGAACCAGCAGATGGAAGATCGATCTCTCCCTCTCTTTGTAACTCTGCCTTTCAAATAAACTGATTTTTGAAAGTATGTTTGTAGTTCCTCATTCTGAAATGGAATGGAAAGAAGGGCTCTGAATTTTAAAATTCTTTCTCAGAGCTATTATTCAAGTTTCTTTCTTATCCTGTGCATATAATTCTCCAGGTTAGATTTCTTTTTCAGGCCTACTTTTAAATTATTTTTGTCCAGGTTCTCAGTCATGCAACAAAAAGCTTGCAAATTTTTCCAAGAGGAGAGTGGGGGATACTCTATTACATTCCAGTCTCTATTGATGAATGTTTTTACTTTTTCGGTTATGAACTCTGTCCATCTAGATTTTAGCTTTTTTTCTTTTTTTTCAAGGGCCTTCTCAGACCATCTCAGTCTCCAACACCAGAAAATCTCTTTTACAAAATCGTCAAATGTATAGAATTGACTCTGGCCTTTATAAGATCCATTATTTTTAAAAGCATTTCATCTCAGAGTGCAGCCTGCAACATGAGCCTTTCAGTGGGGTGGGACCAAGGAGGAAGGAGGAGGGAGGGTGGAAGAGGGAGACCCAGACCAATAGGAGAGCCGGCCAGAGGTATGTTGGGTTATAATTAATGGCATGAGGTTACAGCTTGCAGCTGACACCGGTTACAGTAAAAGGGCAGCCTCCTGCTGCATTCTGCGTCTACTGATCTGGAAGGGAGTCACTGCCGTCTCCCCTTCCCCCCACTCCCTCAGGGTTGCCTGTCTAACTGATCCCTCTTGCATTCCTTTCTTTATTCCAGCAAAGATTCTTTTTCACCCTTTACACAAACATGCACCCACACCCTCACCCACATACACTCACTTCCACTCTTCCCCAGAAGCACACGGTCTCAAAGACAGAAGACACTCCTGTGGCTTGACTATCAGAGCATCCGCCAAAACCATCTGCTTTCTGCCAAGTTCCCTCCCTCTTCCAGTGACATTTGGAAGGACAAAAAGGGCCATTTAGAACAGGCCTTATATCCAGTGGACAGGACCTTCACTCCTGAACACAGAACTTTTCATAAAGTGAAAAGACCTTGAGGAATCTCTACCTCTGGTGGAAGTGAAATGAGGGGTGGAGATGGTGGTGGGGTGAAAGAGACAGTGTGGAAACAGCACCTGGAAAAACCCTAGGGTCCTATGCTCCTGGGCCTGGGGCACACATTGTCTGAGGAGCTGGGATTTGGGAAAGTAGGTATCTCACATCGCTCCAGGCTGCCTCCCCATACTTCACCCTTTGTCACACTAATGGTATGCCATAGGGGGGGGGGCACATGTTTGTAGGCACCAGCCTCCTGTTCACCTTCTTAGACACCTCTATGTTGCTGTGCATCCCCACCCCCATCCTCCACTGAGTGCCTGAAGAGTCCCTGGACCTCTTATTCAAATCTCCCCCAAGTATTTATCTACCATTTCAATTTATGTACCACTCAATTATTTATGTACCATCTTTCAGGATGTGACATTTCCAGTCATCCTTGGTATCATGGCTTACTAAATATACTCCTTATAATGGTTCATTTTGCTTATCTTAAATATAAGCATTTTAATGGAAACTCTTCACCACTACTTAAAGGGAAAATATCACTTACAGAAGAAGGCAAAGCAAGTCCTACATTAGAGTAGCAAGAAAGCATTCATGCAGGGATCTCTGAAAGTTACCTAGCTCAACATCAATGGTACCTGTGCTTCTCTTTGGGGACCACTGAAGTTTTGTCTTTATTTAGTATCCTGACACATAACAGATGCATATTCCATGATGCTTTCCTGTCAATACAGAGAGAAAAGGAGCAAAATCCTCAGAAGTAAGCCACTGAGCTCCTTTAATGAGAAGCTGTACCCTTCCTTTCTCCATGTTTTGCTCTGAAAGACTGCAGAGTAAATAAGGATATCTCAGATGTTAAGCAAGGCCAGTGGGAAATTCACTTTGGATCTTATAAGTTTCTGCCTCATTCATTTATAAAGACTTGCTATGCAACCTACCCAGAACTATTGGGCTTTCCATCTATCCTGTAGTGTTCACTGAGTGCAGATGACAACCCAGAACCTGAGTCTGAGGTTTCATTAGGGATTCAGAGAACTCACAATTTGGTAGGAGGACTGAATTTCAAGAACCCAGTTTAATCTTTAGTTTAATCAGATTGAAGACCCTTATGGGTGATTAAATGGAAGAGATTTTCAAAGTTCAATTCACTCGCAACTTTAGATTTGAAGTTCAAATCTGTGCCCAGCTCCAGGCTTCCTGGCACAATGGCAGTGACCATTGGGATACCAAGAGCAGCTTGTCCCTGCTCAGAATATCCAGACCCTGTCAGGGACAGGCTAGCTGGCTGATGGATTGTTTACGGTCAGGAAAGGTGGCTGCACACATGGATGGGATACACGGGGTGGCTCGTAAAACTTATGAGCCATGTTCTGAGGTGTGACCTGGGTGAAGGATGGTTCAGCTTCATTGGAGGGATAATTAAAAACAATTAAGTGTTGCTGGAGAGATGGCAAAATTCCATGCAGACTTTAGGGGTGTGCAATCCTGGTCTGGGGAGGGCCAGGAGCCCCAGGCACTCACCTTATTTATAGAAACACCCAACAGACTGTTGGGCCACAGATAATGTTGCATATTGACTAGCAGCACCACAAAGGACCTCACCTCAGGGGATTTGAAAAGCAGTTTGCTATTGCTTCCTAAGCACTGGGGTTTCTGCCTTAGAGGCACACTGTGGGGTTTCTTTCAGAAAACATATTCCCAGCAATGCCTATGCAAAGAAAGAGTCATTTACATCCACTAATATAGCCCTGTCTCTGATTTCTTGGCCATCATCTTAAGGAGAAGGATCCAAGGAATGAGATAAAGATCAGAAGAAAGTGATCTGGAGGAGAAAGCATGGGGAACAGACAATATTAAGGATATTCAGTTCTAGGTAGAGATACAAGAGATGTGGGATTGTGGGGTATAGGAAAGAATAAAGCCAGCAGAATCACAAAGAAGCAAGGGATAGGCACTGCATTAGAATCAGGGCTGACATAAACCTAATATAATGTCTTGGTTTCCTAGGAAACTGTGACTAACAGTACCCAGAAGGTGCTTGTGGGCATTTAATACATGGTAGCTTCTATCACCTCACTCACTCTCATTGAAAATTACCATTTTATTTTATTATTCCTAACACTGTAACCTACTTGGTAAGTTAGCCTCTTGTAACTATAACGATAGCCTTTTTAAAGGGAGAAATAACAATTGTTATCATGGCATCCTCTCTAGAAAGATAAAGAAAAGAAAGGCCTTGATTATGATTTAATATAAGCAAGTTGCTACAGGACACAAAAATCCAGAGATCCTGGCTAACTGGCTCTTCTCCACTTGCATCCTCAAGGGAAAACAAGAGCCAAGATTTGACACCAGGGTGTTGGTTCTTCTCCATTACCGCCTGCTCTGGTATTTTATATCACACCATTAGAATATATTTCTCGCTATATTCCATCTGACCAAAGAAATAAAGACTTTATCCAGTCCCACTCCAAAAACCTCAAAGACCTTCAAAAGCTCTTAAAAACGGTCAACAAGGAAGAGTCAAATCTTTGTCTTATAAGCATAAGTGAATTTCCTTCTGAAATAAACAAGAGTAGCCTTTAAGGGAAGAGGAATACAAATATGAATAATACATGGATTTATGAGAGTAACTAGAGGCTAAGGGAAGCCTGGAAGAGTAGGGTATTTGTCTATAGATGAAAAGAGGAATCTAAAAATAAAGTCACACTGAAATTTCTCTTATTGTCAGATCTGGGTGGGAGGGTTGGGGGTGGGGGCAAAATACCAGGCAATAAGGCACTCATCAACCACCAAGTCCTTCTAAATTTACCCATTAAATTTCTCCATTTCCATTTCATTTAAGTTTCTCCATTTCTACTTTTCTTCATCCTTCACTGCCAACAAGTTACATGAAACTGTGACCAAATTTTTTATTTTTGTGCTATAAATGGCTCTTAACAGGTATCTCCACTGTGTTGCTTAGTTCATTTATACCCATTCTCTAGTCAGAGTGATGCATTAAAAACTCAAACCCATTCACACCATTCCCTTGAAAATGTGGTACAAATACACAACGGAATATACTACTTCGCCATAAAAAAGAATGAAACCTTGTCTTTTGCAAAAAAATGGGTGCAACTGCTGACAATTTCGTTTAGTGAAATGAGCCAGACTCCAAAAGACAAATATGTTTTATTTGATTTGTGGAAGCTTATATATACAGTACAAAAATAATTTAATGCACATGAGTGAAATTGAAATATTGAGATTTGAAAAAAAAAATGGAACACCTCAAAGTTCTTAGATAAAAGGCCAAAATCCTTCACAGTACACTGCACAACCCATAATTCACCACTCTATCCAGTTGCTGGGCTGTGGCCCTGGACCTGGATCTCTACGGATGCTATCTTTCCCTTCACCTGAACTAACTTCCTTATAGAATGGTTCAGTCCTGAATTCTGGTTTGGTCTCCTACAAGCATCTTGTATTCCCCCATCCAAAACATTTCTCCTAACTTAAAATAATTGTAAAAATTTATCATTGAACATATGTTTTTCCCTGATAAAAGACATGTTAGGGTTGGGATACTATTTGTTGTATCCCTACTTTCCCAGAGCCTAGAAAAGCATCAGTTACCTACTACTAATAATATGGAGTTCTTACCACATCTAGTCACTGTTTGAGAAATTTAGGCATTAACTTATATAACCCTCATACTACCCCCAGGGTTTAGGTGCCATTGCTATTCCCATCTTACACAGAAAAGCACCTAGGCACAGGGAAGTTAACAAATTTGCCAAAGATTGTATAGCTTTGACTGGTAGACAAGGAATTGGGACTTAGCCTAACTTAAATAAGACCTATTTTTTCTTAATTATAATTTCACTTTATACACATTGTTGGTATTTAGTAAATATTTGTTCAATCAATTTATCTGTTCAGCAAAAGATATTTACCAAGCAGCTATAGGACAAGCAGCAGGGACAACATTTGAGATGGGAGAGAGAACAGCAAGAAAAAGAGAGTCCAACCTCATTCATGCAGAGTTTAGTTCTTGGTTCTATGAGTCTCCTCCAGAAAGGGTGCCTTTAGAGATAGCTTTGTAATGGAATATCACGTTTAGTGCTGAGCTTTCTCAAAACTCACAACATTTATTAAAAAAAAAGAGGGATGGAGGTACAGCAGCAAATTGTATAGCAGTGCTACTCCTCATCTGACAAAAAAAGTATTGTCCTTCAGAATGGGTATGTAGTGCTCCAAAACTCTAATAAGTGATATCGAACATCACTGTGGACAAAAACAGCTGATTTGCAAGAAGATGAAAAAAAAATTTCTTTCACCTATACTCAACAGAATCTGAAAAATTCAATTATAATTTTATGGTAGCATTTTAATTTCTAGAATTCTGGTCCAGCATGCTACCCAGGGTACTGCTTGGCCAATAAAATGAGATAGCTGTTAATTTTTGTACTTTGCAACATTTTTGAAAAGCTGAAAAATTATGAACCCTCTGTCACAAACTGGGTCTATGGGTGTAAAATACTCCCATGGCCCCACCCTCACAGATTCAATTTTGCATTCAATTGAAATGAGTTGATAAACCTGAGGCAGATCTGTGGCCCCAAAGGATCCCAAATTAAGAATTTCTGAGCTACAGGAATACATGATTACAATGCTACTCACAATATAATAGGCTTAGGAGTCAAGGAGTTAACAACCGAGGAACTCTTGAAAAGCATAGATTCTGATTCAGCAGGTCCTAGTGGGATCTGAGACTGGGCATTTCTAACAAGCTTCCAGGTTACATTCCTCCTACTAGTCCATAGATGACACACTAAGTAGCAAGACCCAGAGAAATTCTCAAATGTCAATGGTCTCAATTGAGTTTAAGCTTAGGAAGGAACTGATTTGAAATTGAGCTTTCTCATGGGCACCAGTAGCCCAAATTCTCAGCAGCACTAATTAAAAAGTTCTTCATTTGCTTTAGACATTAAGTTTGCTAGAAACACCAAAAGTATGACCTGAGTTCTTACTCTGTCCACACACCTCAGCACCTTTGCACCAAGGCAGGCTACAGGAGATTCTGCACACATGGTCGACACCGTCTAAGTATTTGAGTATTCGACAAAGGTGAAAGGGTTTTTCACCATAAAGTAATGCTTTCAAAGTAATCTTGAGTACTTACAACTGTTCTACAGATCGAATCTTTTGATGAACATAAAATCAATACAAATCAATTAAATAATAAAATAGCTTGACTTGTGGGTAGAGAAGTAAAGAGAGGGAAAGCCAGAGTTAAGGAAAAGACCTCTCCAGCCACAGTGGTACCTCCAGGAGTGGGGAGGTGGGAGAGGCGGGGAGAGGGTCTTGGGGGAGGTGTTCTCTTGAAAAGGTCTCTCAAGCTTACTGCAAATATATGTTGTTGGAAATCACTGTAAAATGGCATGGAATGTCTTAGATCTCTACTACTAGCAGGCCACCTCAACACTGCTGCAAGCAAGACTACTTGCATTCTCTCTCTCCATTATCTGAAGATGTGGTTTGCAGTGCCAATGCCTTCACTCCAGAGATTCAAGAGTTAAAAACTAGGGATTGGAAAGGTCTTTCCACTCTCAGCTTTACATCTGCTACTCTAAAAGTCTGTGATTTCATTCTTTTCTAACTTAATTAGGACCTGGAGTTTAAATACAGTGCCAAACATTTTGATATTTGTCTATCCTTCCATCTCCCAGGGTAAAGAGGCTGTTTTGTTAGGGGACTCTTAGAAGCCAGAAGTCACTGGTAATGAGTCTGCTAATTACAGCCCTGCTGTTGAGAATCTAGACCTGCTCATTCTTTTCCCCACTTTCAATTCCAGTGTGTAGTATTTTTTTAAACAATATTAACTTTTCACTTAACTGCTGGAAATTGCAGGGAGCAGACAACGGCAGCTCGAAGTGGTGAAACAAAGGAGGGAAAAGGAGGGAAAGACTTTGCTGTCGAGATTCCTTTTTAGCTTCTTTCTTCAAATTTTTTGAGGGAAAGAAAAAGATTTTGTATTTCATAAGAGAGCATTAAAACGATATAGCCCGACACAATGAAAACCTTGTGTTTTATTAAAATGAAAACGCTTGCTCAAGGCCTCCATTACTCATTTCCGGATGGAATGGCAAAACTTCAAGTTTGAAAAGACTCAAGTAGCTACAATCAAACTTTCTCTGGTAGCAGCTGATAACACAGCACTTTCCAGAAATCCATTTTGTGGATTGTTCAGATCAGCTCTTTTCAGGACTCTCAGAGTCCTGAACTCAACATGAAAGGTGTGGCACCAGAGAAAGCCTGGAGGTACTTACTGCTGGAAGAACTTTTTTTCCATTTTTTCAGGGCAAGAACCAATGGAGGATTCAGTTGGATGAATAGTGTTCACTCCTATAAGGCGAAGTCCAATGTTTTCATACCTCCATCACCTCCCCTCTGAAATGACCAAGGCACAACCACTCAAAACCCTACTCACCCCACTCAGCTTCCCCTTCAACCAGGACAACGTTCAGAGACGCGGGGATAGACATCAGGTAGCAAACAGCAAGCCTCATGCCAGATCCTCATTTATGTTGGAGAACAGGCACCTGGTCTTCATTAACATTGCTGCTGCAGTTAATGCGTTGCAGGTGTGAAAGTGTGTGGCTGAAATCTGACAAAACACCTGTCTTTTGTGGCACCATTAGATCTGCCTAGTGTGGGACACGACCCCCTCGGGTGTGCTTTCTCCTGCCTTGAAAGCCACAGTAAGCATTGTCCTGTAATTACAAAATCAGAGTCATCATTGCTGGGAAGAATTCCTTAACAAATTATACCTAATTAGTCTGAAATTACCTTTAATTCATGGTGAAACCATAGGCTTAACTGTGTTCTATAACACCTTCCTTTTTATCTTTATGCAAATATGATTATACACTATCAAACTGGCACCACTAAGCATAAAAAACAGCTGCAGCTAGTTCTTTGGTTACTAAATGGGAACTGGAAGGGTGCCATTGATTATGTTTTCTGGAATGCTACATCAAAAAAATAATAATAATATCAACCAGTTCTTTCCTTGTGAATTCTAGCTTTCTTCCCTGCCCACAGAAGCCTAATTGACAGCTGTGAGGCTGAAAGATTGATCTCCTTTGCCCAACCCCCGCCTCCTCACCAGACTTTCTGCAGACATATGAGTACATCTTGCAGCCACCCAATATTTTAGGGTGTCATTGAGTGTCAAAACATGTCTCATTTTATTTCTGATCACCTCATCTTATGATACGGCCTTTTCAGTTCATTCTCACTCTCATCTCAGATCTTCACATACACCATGTGCTTTGGATTCCAGGGTCTTTCACACAGCAGACCTTGATATGAGACTTTTACATACTGATTATTTACTCCTGGCTACAAACCTCTCCACTGAATACTTTGAGACAAGGAAACTGAGACAGAGAGATGATATGTAACATACATGGAGTCAGACAGCAAGAAGATACAGAGCCAGGATACTCACCCAAGCCATTTGTCTCTAGCATGCTCTTACTATACTATGCACTCTCACTGATACCCAAAGTCTCTCTAATTGACACTGATCACTTCCAATCACCCTCAGAACATGGCCATTGGAAGAAATATCTTCCAGTCATTTGGCAGATATGGTTGCAAAGTATCATTTTCAACAACAACAACAAACTGTAGATAGTTCCTCCCTTGGTTCCACACAATTTGTGTAGCAATGGTTTTTCCTCTTCTTCCCCCCAATGCATTTTCAGAATTTAAGTCATATTTGTTTCTTTTGAAGCAAAACAATGCCGTTTGTAACAATAGTGTTCAAATGTTTATATGTGTGTTAATTGTATCATACTTGCATGATTTTTTTTCTCTAATATGACAAACTTTTGAGATACTTTCTTAAATTAAACCAAAGTTTAATTCTCCAGAAAGTAAATTAAAATGTTAACTGCTTCTTTGGAGTTGAGGCTCTGCTGCTGCTTTGTGCATTCTCTGGATAAGTTCCTTAGAAAATGAGCATTGTCTTTCAGTCATTCTCACCCTACAAATGACAGACCACATTATTCCTGAATACAACTCTACACCAGGTTTTCTTGAAGATTGTTCACTTGAAAACAGAATCCCAGACCATGTTACTCTCCACCTAGCTATGCTGTTGCAAGTGAAAAAAAAAAAAGAGATTAATTTCTTGAGCAATTTCAGGGTTGGTATGCAAAGGCCAACATATATCAGGTGTAGACATTGTACCAGGCACCTCTGTAGGAAGTCTTGACATTCCCCCGGATTGCTGTGGTGAACTGGTTTAAAAAAATGATTATAACAAGACCAGTGACCCAGTTTGTGCTGAATACTGGTTTTGTTCAGTATCAATCAATTGAATTAAAGCGTTTGCTTGATGGTTCATAACAGATGTCCAGGTCCATCCGTGTTTTACCAAAAGCATTTGGCTAAAAAATCAGATTTTAGAATCTTAATCAGAATCAAAACAGCACCTTTTCACTTAATGCTTCCATTCAAGTGCATGTCCCTGCTATGCAGAAAACAGAGCCTATTTTCTGTAGGCTGACCCAGACTCCTGCACCATGGTGATCGACACAGCTGACCCACAGCTGACGGATGAGCTGTACTTCTTTACAGTATTTTTATTAGGCTAGTTCCCACAAGTTTAGGAACATTGTAATCAGAGACACCGCCGGGTCACATTAGACTGAACCCAATAAAATAAGATGAGGAAACTGAACTCTCATTCAACCCCTCTCCATGAAGTTTAGAATTTTCAACTTATTTCCAAGCAGAGAATGTCCCTTTTCACATCTTTCAAGTTTTGTAAACAAATGGAAGTGCTACCGGCTTCCTTTTAATCAGCAAGGACCACCAGCTTATATTTATCATGGCTAATTATTAGACCTTCCACAAGAGAACATGACTGCTGACAATTTGTACTGGTGATGACTCAACATGATTGGTCAGCAGTACAGCATCCTCTCTTATTCCACTATTATTGTTTGTGATCATCAATAACCTTCACACTTTGATGTGTCATGTTTTCCCCCAGATAATTTCTCATGACCCCAGTTGACAATTTGTCATTACTGCAATGGTGTCTGGGTCTACTTGATGCTGAAACATTCAGCTAGAACAAGGGGAAATCCGATCAAACATCTGGATGCTTGAACTGCATAAAGACAAACATCTGGATGTTCCCCAATCTTTTTTCAAATATTCGGAAACATCCACAGATTTTTCTTCCCCTCATGTAGACAAAACATCCAGATGATTAACCGAAGGCTTCTCTTTCCATCTGACTATTTGGTCACTGAATTCCCTTTAAGTCCTCCACATAAGAATAACCATTCAGCTCCTTAACATAGTCATTTCAACCACAAATAAGAGGGACAAACACACCCTATTGCTCCAAAGCAATCTTATTTAATTCTTCAGTAATTCTGTCAGCCACTCCACTGAACACAAATGACCTCTAAAAGGAAAGCATTTCACTTAAAAAAAAATTATTTGCAGCTTAGTGTATCCTAAAAGCTAAGGAGTTTATGTCCAGTTTCAGAGAAGGAATTTCTTCTCCAGTTTCTACACCACAATCAACTGTTTTTATTGCCACTAATAATCATTTTTGAAGCCTCAATCTTTGTATACCTTTCCCAGAAATGCCCTCTTGGTTTTCTCCAATTGTGTTCCATCTAGAGATTGACAAGGATAGACTAGAAATTATAGGAAAGCAGTCAACACTCTGATTAGATGACTTTACTCAAAACTGTACAAATACGTAAACTAAGTAAAAATGCACAATTTTCAAGCAGTAGCCTTTAATTTAGAGGTTGGTAGCCTCCTGAAAATAATATGATCTTTCTATGAAATTGTATAAAATATTTGCATAAATATGTATTTTGTGGGGAGAAGAGAGAATACTTAGAGGGTTTCCATATCTACCAGGGGCTATTTTTCAATGAGTGCCTTTTCCTTTATGGGCAGATTTTTAATACTTTCTAAAATTCTTTGCAAATTGGGAGAATAGATGGGACTTATTACATGGGGTTGTTTATGATAAATTTCAGCAGTATTTTATTCCCTCTAATGGACTGGATTCAAAGATAACATGAAAATAATTCAAAGATATCAAAGACACTTTATATGTAGTCACCTACAGCATAAACTCCTCCTTAGGCCAGGGCTGTTAGACCGCAGGAAACTCTTATCCACTCAAAGTTGTGAAGGACAAGGAGTATGTAGCTTCAGGAGTCAGTAATCTCTTGGAAACAGATGGCAGGAAATACAAACCTCATAAGGAACTAGAAGCTGGACCTGCAAAGGTCCAGTGGAGTCACTCTTCGGATCTCCATCTGAGACTACAGGGTTGTCATCTCTCAGCCCTCTGCTCTGTTCTCCAACTCACCTTCTCTCTCTGTGCCTTTGTATTCTCCTGTGTACAAGGATCATGATAGCGTCTAGCCTGAAGACTTGGTGTGCCTCTGAATGTGTTGATTCATGAAGTTGCTTACAGGGTCTGTCACACAGTGAGCACCCAAAACATGAGAACCGCTGTTGTTATTATTGATTATTCTCATTGCAGACCAGGTCTCCTACTTGATCCGTGGTGCCAATGATTTCTGAATGGTCACACTCCAATGAAAGCCCCCAGCCCCTCAGGTTGGTTTATGAGATTCTCCTTCTCACAGTTAACTGCCTGATGATTCTGAATCTCAACTTGAAACTCTCAGGAGAGAGGATCTAATGAGCCCAGCTTGGGGCAGATGTGTACCTCTGGCCTCAACAGCTGCTGCCCTGCCCAGAGATGCCATGGAACCCCTGTAAATTCAACTGCTGCCTGGGCAAATTCTTAGGGAGAAAGTACAAGACATTTCCAATGCACAAACTGAAATTTAAATGTTTTCATTATGTCTTTATATATTACAGTTTGAACATAGAGCTGAGCATAAAAAAAACATTTAAATCTTTAATCTCTATACTCAGAAAAAAATAGATTTTTATTATTTTACTATGTGTTTTCATATATTTTATACATATGTATACATTATTTACAAATGTAAAATGATACTCTGCTTTTTTTCTTACTGTCTTTTTTCCCAATTTATAACAAGGTGTGAACATTTTCCATTAAGAATTAAGTATTACTCTACAAGATGCTTCTGAAGAGTAGCATAACATTTATTGAATACAAAATGCACTATTATATAATAGTTTATTTTCCAGTGTTTAGATTATTTCAATTGTATAATTTATAACCAGTGCTCTAACATAGCTACTTTCACACAAACCACTGTGCATATCATTTTTCTTCTATTTTAACTAAACAAGAAGTAAATACATGCCTGGTTATTTTCTGTTTTAGTTTTATTGTATTAACTAGAAAATTTTCTATTTTCTTTTTTTTCTTTCCAATGAACCACTTCTCGAATTTGTTTAACAATCTATCATGAATTTAGGCCAGTTTTAATGGTGATGTGGTTTAAGGATAGAAGTAAAAGATGTGGTAAGATTCAGGATATGATGATGTCTGTGGAGTATGTGAAGGGTCTTCCAAAAGTTCATTTGAAGATGTATCTCATGAAAAACTATGTATGAATCTCAAAAATTGTCCTTACAAGAAAATATATATCTTTGTATTCCTTTTTTCTATGAACTTATTGAAATTACCTTGTATTACTTTTTTCTTTTCTTTGTCCTTTTTTTAATGAAATTTCTGAGAATATCAGCCCATTCTGCCAGACAGAATCCCGTGGTTGTCTTTTATTTCCTTATAGATGTAAAAAGTTCAACATATGACAAATAAATTAATACTATCAATCATATTACTTGGCTTAAGAAAGATTCTTATTTAATGACTATTTCCTTTTTTTCTGAAAATTTCTGGACTATTTATTTCAAGGATATATTCAGAATCTATTTATAAATTCATGGTGCATTGAAATTTTAAATACAGTGTATTTATTTGTCCCATTTATTAGTACTTGACATAAATTCTACTTTCAAGAACTAGTATTGCTAATCTATTTTTTTAAGATTTATTTATTTGAAGGACAGAGTTACAGAGAGAGGTGGAAAGAAAGACAGACAGACAGAGAGAGAGAGAGAGAGAGATTCCATCTGCTGGTTCACTCCCCAAATGGCTACAACAGCCAGCGCTGAGCCCATCTGAAGCCAGGAGCCAGGAGCTTCTTCTGGGTCTCTTACATGGGTGCAAGGGCCCAAGAATTTGGGCCATCCTCTGCTGCTTTCTCAGGGGTATTAGCAGAGAGCTGAATCAGAAGTGCAGCAGTGGCAAATAGAACCGGCTCCCATATGGGATGCCAGCACTGCAGGCCAGGGCTTTAACCTGCTGCACTGCAGTGCCAGCCTCACTAATCTAATTTTCATGTCTACATTTGCTCAAGATATTTTTCCAAACTTCTGTATTTTTTTACCTTTTGTGTTTTAATACAGTAAAAAAAATTATACCATGTTAATTCTAATAGCTTTATTTTTCTTCTGCTCAGAGCTTAAGCCATTTATACTAATGAGAACTGATTAGTTTGCTTTAAAAAAAAAAAATTCCCTAGGGGAAGGCACTCTGTTGACTTTCATTACTTGGCTGGCCTGGGAGGAGAGCTGGCCAGGTAAAGGCAGGGGGCATCTCTAACAAGAAATTTACAGTTCTGCCTGCAATGTTGCTGACCCTACTTGGCTGTCCCCTCAACTGCAGTGGTCACTTTGGAAGTTGGGCTGAGTGAAGGGCTTTTCAGCTTGGAGCCAATAAGATCTGTGGCTCTGACCTGGGCATCCTTCGATTCCAGGGCAGGTCCATTTCCAGTGATCCAACTCTTGGCAGAGCTGCCAGGGCTCTTCACCTCCCTTAGGATATACCCCATGTGAAGAGATAGATAGGCCTGGGCCTCTGAATTTACAAGGCCTAAAGCCCAACAGATTATTATCAAGCCCCTTCTATCAGGTTCTATTTGCCTCTCAATCAGAAAAATTACTTGTAGCTTAGACAGCACCTTTCTTAGCTCCTCTAATAATGACTCTGTCCTTTGTTCTAGACCCTGTCTAGTCCACTTGGGCCTCATTCCTTTGTAATCATAACTTCTACTCTACCACCAATGGCTCTACTCCCAACCTGTGTGTACTGATGGTCCTCTTCCCCACTTAATGCTGTATAATTGTTCAGACCTGGTTAAGGCCACTCTTAGGATCATTGGTTACTATCCTCACTGTCTTTTATGACCTTGTCTAAATATGATCAGAGTCGGGGAACTTGGAAGGCTTCCATAGCCTTGGCAACTCATGACGACAGCCTAGGGTGGTTACTGGCGCCATAAACTAGAGTGTCAATTTGTTGGGTCAACAACAGGAGCCACTGTGCGCTTGCTCCTGATGTGGGATCTCTGTCCTTAATGTACTGTACATTTTGATTTAATGCTATAACTAGTACTCAAACAGTATGTTTCACTTTGTGTTTCTATGTGGGTGCAAACTGTTGAAGTATTTATACTAAATTGATCTTCTGTATATAAATAGAATTGAAAATGAATCTTGATGTGAATGGAAAGGGAGAGGGAGCGGGAGAGGGGAGGGTTGCGGGTGGGAGGGAAATTATGGGAAGGGGAAGCCATTGTAATCCATAAGCTGTATACTGGAAATTTATATTCATTAAATAAAAGTTAAAAAAAAATTCCCAAAATACTTAATCATGACTCTCATGGAGATTACTATAGAAATGAACTCATGCTAATGATTTTATTTAACTTCTGGGGGAACCAGACAGATAGTTGAAAAGAGTCTAAAGAACAGCCACATTTATGGATAAGGAGGACTGGCATGGATGTTCCAATAGAGTCACACACAGCATAGTGCCTTTTTGAGCTGGACAGTGGAGGTAGGATGGTTGGCCAGATCAGGACAGAATCTGCAAGTATGAAGGTAAGAATTATTTAGCATTGCTATCATTTACCTTCAACTTAAGAGATGAGAATAACTCAAAGACAGCTAGTGGCTGGAATGAGATAACCTGGAAAGGTACAAGATAAGGAAACAAGGCAGGATTTTTCCATTAAATTTCACATTTCCCAAGAGTTTTCTTCTGTTATATTTTATGCTTTCTGGGTTTTCTTTTTTCACCTTTCCTTCATTATTTTATTGAATTCATATTTCCCCCTTTCTCCTTTGTAGTAATATGCAACCAACTTCTCAAATATCAATGTTTTCAACAAATTATAAAAATTTATTTTCCTGTAATTATTAATTTTTGATAAAAAAAGATTCTTTAGATAACAAAAGTTATGAATTTTGTTTATTCCTACCAGTTTTTGTGATAGCTAAGGGTCCTCATAACATTTATGGAAAAATGTAAATAAAAGACCATTTTGGTGCAGAAAAATGGAACTGTACATGTCACTTTTCCACAAAGAACATTTTCTGTTTTTTTTTTTTTAAGATTTATTTGAAAGGCAAAGTTACACAGAGGCAGAGAGAAAGTCTTCCATCTGCTGGTTCACTCCCCAAATGATTGCAGCGGTCAGAGCTGGGCCAATCCAAAGCCAGGAGCCTGCAGGTCTCCCATGCAGGTTCAGGGGCACAAGGACTTGGGCCATCTTCTACTGCTTTCCCAGGCCGTAGCAGAAAAGTAGATCAGAAGTGGAGCAGCCAGGATTCCAACCAAAATCCATATTGGATTGTGCACTGCAGACGGCTGCTCTACCTGCTACACCACAGCGCCAGCCCCAAAAAGCACATCTTCAATGAACTTTTTGAAGACCACTTGTAGTCCAG
Source organism: Lepus europaeus (assembly GCF_033115175.1). Taxonomy (NCBI): domain Eukaryota; kingdom Metazoa; phylum Chordata; class Mammalia; order Lagomorpha; family Leporidae; genus Lepus; species Lepus europaeus. Next base: position 61,197,699 of record NC_084838.1, on the reverse strand, counting down.
GATTTGCAGTATAGTTTTTTGCTTTCAAATATTCCTTTTTCCTTTAAAATATTCATATTTTTTAGAATTAACATTTTATTGCTTAATTTATCATTAAGATTTCTGTTTATATAATAATCCTCGTCTTTCTATTTTCCATCCTCTATTCTTGATAATGTGTATTCATCTATACGTTATCAAGAAAATTTTCAGTAAATATATTTTTTAAATGTGTAATTTAGGCTTTGGGGGTCAGTGCATATCCAATGCAATGTTTCTGTTACTTTGTATGTGAGTAAAACTTAGCTATAGGATAGAAATCTTTGGCTACAATCTTTTTTCCCAGCTAAAACTCAGGAATCTCTTCTTAGCCTTCTGTTGCTATTCAGGTTGGAGGAGTCTGCAGCTGAAGGTTTTGTTTTGCTCTTTAGTCTTTTCTGCGCAGGTACATGTTAAACTGTTTTCTTCTCTTGAGCTTTAAGACTCATAGATGCCTCTATAAGCATGCATCTGTTATTTTCATTAATATCTCCTGGAATGTGTTGAGCTCATTCAGTTTGCAAAGCTAGAACTTTGTTCTCTAGCCTCGCCAAGTACCACTTCACGTTTCTGAACACCGCTTCCCTTCTATTTCTCCTGACATCCCCCTCAGCGGCACTCACTCTATAAACAGGATCTCAAAAATGCCTCCTCCACATGGCTACCCCAGGCTTTTGAGGGCCCTTGTTTCTCTGTCCTTCACCTCGGCATCCTGGGAGATCTTTATCAAGCACGCATTCTCTGTCTCTGATTCGATTTACTATGGTGATCTTTCTGTTCCTGTTACATTTTTAAACTTTGTTCTTAAATGTTTACTCTACACAGTTCTTTTTTTCTTTAACTTATTTTAAATTTCTGCCTGCCTTTTCAGTTCCAATGTCAAATCTGTTTATTGCATTGTCATCTCATGTTACAAGTTTAATTTTGTAGAACTCATATTTTTCCAATATTCATAAGACCACAAAAGAGTATATAAACTATATTTCTGGTTCCTCCCATAGTTTTTTCAAATACACTTTTGTCTATGAATAGTACAATCCTAGTTTTTGTGTGTATGTTTGAAAAGCTTAATCTTAAAAGCTGGAGTAAAAGGGAGCCAGCAATATAATCTGTGCCACAGAAGTCTAGAAAATTATAAAGTGATAATTCCAGGTACTTCTAAAAGGAGAATTGCCAGGTAAGGCTAAAAATATGAGAAATGACTAAAAAATTTTTAGATTTATTTATTATTTATTTGAAAGAGAGTTACAGAGAAAGGGGAAGGAAGAAAGAGATCTTCTATCTGCTGAATCACTCCCCAGTTGGCTGCTGTGGCCTGGGCTGGGCCAGGCTGAAGCTAAGAGCCAGGAACTCCATCTGTCCTCCATGTGGATAACACTTGGGCCATCTTCTGCTACTTTCTCAGGCACATTAGCAGGGAGCTGGACTGGAAGTGGCACTGCCAGGATTTGAACCAGCAGTCGTAAGGGATGCCAGCCCTGCAGGAGGTAGCTTAACCCGCTGCACCACAATGCCAGCTCCCTGAAAATCTTTTAAGGGGTTTCCACCGCTACCCCATTTATCCAGCCAAGAACCCTACCCTACCCTAGAAGACCCTCCTCAGAGAGATTCATTCTCTGGAGAAACAAAATGGGGTAGACTCCAGAGTCAGGAGCATCTGGCACAGCTAAGGGTAAAGAAAGCAAACATTCATTCCAACCATGAGATTGGGGGTCCAGGCAAGGAGCACACATTGAGCCCTGAGACCGCTGTCGTTCACGCAAGAGAAGAGAGATTTCCTCTCTGGAAAATGGCTCCGAACCAAAGACCTTGAAACCATGACACTGAAGGGCCACCAGCACACAGGCATGGCCATGCACTCAGGAATTCCTGTCTTCCTTTTCAGTATGGACACACCACCAAGGTTCATTACTCATTCGAGAAAGGGAAGACTGGCCTCAATAAACAACAAAGATACACTTGGAGGAAGCAGAGACAATGCCACAAGCAGAAAAAAAAATTTTTTTTAAAGGAATCAGTAGTGTCAAAGTAATCTGAGATTTTCTCATCATGGAATAATATGCTGCTATTCTTAGGAGGAACTTTCAAAGTACAGTTAAATCAAAGAGTTGAAACAGAAGGGAAGAACAACTGTGGGAATCTCCAAAAAGGAAAGCAAACATGAAATAAATGAATAAAAACAGAAGGCAAACAGTTAAAGAATCAGAGAACGGTTTTGGAGGCCTAACATCTGAACAGCAGCAACTCTGGAAGGACCTGTTTTTAAACAATGAGGAATTTTTTAAAAAATCAGCAACAACAACAAAAATACAACATCCTGTGTTGCATTGAAAGGAATTGAGACTCTGGTTTATGAAGGACCCTGTGTAGTACAGCTTAGTGAATAGACCCACAACAAGAAATCTCTGAAATTTCAGAATACTCGGGATAAAGAGAAGGGCATAATTGGTCCACGGAGAAATGCCAGGTCTATTAGGAAGGATGGAGGATGAAAGAAACCTGTATACTGGGGAGGTAAGTGTGGTAGGAGCAAGACCTAAATCCTTTTTGTAAAGAGTCTCATGCCAGAATCCTGATTTCAGCCAAATTTTCCATCCAATATCAAAGCAGAATAAGAATGGTTTCAGCAGTCAAGACCTAAAAATACTATCTACCACGCTCCTTTTTGAAGAAACCCACTTGTAAATGTGCTCCATTACAACAAATAGAAGAGGAAGACGTGGAAATCAGGCAACTAGAGGTGCCACACGGTTAGTGACTAAGCAAATTTCTTTCTTTCTTTTTGAAAGTATTTGTCTATTCTATGGAGAGTTAGGATGACAACTACAAAAATGTCCTAAATGTAAACCCATTCAGATGAGTGCCAGGGGAATGAGGTACTCCAGGAGAAATATGTCAGAACTGCTTGGATGGAATAAGAACAGTCACTTTCATTTGGTGAGTTTACCAATAATTTACTTGTAGGTACACAGAAACTAAGAAAACAAATAGAAAGGAAGCAATGATTAGCTCTGGCAAAAGCAAGATTGTTTAGGAGAGAAAATGATAATGAATTTCAACTGAGAGTATTGTTATGTAATCATAATAACACCAATACTGATTATTGACTAATGAAGTCTTGAAATGATTATACTGAGAGATGTGGAGTGTCTTAGTTCAGATGCCCTAGCAAGTCACCCCGTCTGGGTGGTTCAGACACCACATGTTCATTGCTCATAGTTCTGCAAGGTGCCAGCAGACCTGGGGTCTGGGGAGAGCCCTCCTCCTGATTTGCGGTAGCATCATCTGTACCCTCACAAGGCAAAGAGGAAACAGAGCTCTCCTAGCTCATCTCACAGTGGCACGACTCCATTCAGGAGAGCTCCATCTTCATGGCCTGAAGCCCTCCCAAAGGCCCCAACTCCTCAATCTCAGCACACAGAGGAGTTTCAGCTTAGAAGTTTTGGAGAAATATAACCATCCAGTCCATAACATGGCAGAATGAACCTATTTCCTCCCATTGGAAATAATATCTAAGCCTAGAAACTTGACAGCATCATGTATTGGTGAAACACAGACTTGGCTAAAAGTATGGTTCTAAGGGATTGCCTTTGAGGAGTGAGAACCAAGCATGAGAAAAGGAGACCAGCATTGTAAGTCTTTTGGTTGACTTTGAAAACTAGGACTAAAAATGTTACCTGGATAAAGATTAAAAATTTAAATTTATAGGCCGGCGCCGCAGCTCACTAGGCTAATCCTCCAACTTGTGGCGCCAGCACACCGGGTTCTAGTCCCAGTCGGGGTGCCGGATTCTGTCCCGGTTGCCCTCTTCCAGGCCAGCTCTCTGCTGTGGCCAGGGAGTGCAGTGGAGAATGGCCCAAGTGCTTGGGCCCTGCACCCCATGGGAGACCAGGAGAAGCACCTGGCTCCTGGCTTCGGATCAGCACGATGCGCCGGCCGCAGCAGCCATTGGAGGGTGAACCAACAGCAAAGGAAGACCTTTCTCTCTGTATCTCTCTCACTATCCACTCTGCCTGTCAAAAATAATAATAATAAAAATAAAAATAAATTTAAAAAATTAAAAATTTAAATTTATAATAAAGGAACAGTAAAAGCAACACAAAGTGTGTTTTCCCTCAGATTACTTCAACTATATGCTCATTTATTTATGATTCAGAATTATTCATGGAATCTTTCCCTCCCCCACAGTTTCTCATACTGAAATATTAAAATGTCTGTGCAGGACTGGTATTTCCCAGAAATAGGATAAGGAATGCTTCTTGCCTCGCACCTTGAGAACATATTTCAGATTGCAAAGGAGTTGGGCTTAAGGCAAGACCAATGACACACCATCTTGAGGGACATGGGCACACAGGTGGCATCTAGAAATACTGGAGGTGGGAAGGGAGGGTTCCAACACAAAGGATCCTTCTGCATAGAAATGTAAATAAATCAACACAGCAAAGCCCCTCTATCAGGGCTAGGTTGTGAGCAGCTTCCCTCCAGGAGCAGAAATGATCTGCCTGATTGCTCAAGGAAAGATTCCTTCAGTGTCAGCCCTTTGCTTCCAGTGCCCGGAAGTCGCCAGGCTCAGTTCTCGTGAGCAGCTCCAGCCCCGGAAGGTGTGGATCAGGAAGCTGCTCTTCTGTAACTACTGCCACCATACAGTTGGCATTTTGGCATTGCTGCCCAGCTCTGCGGATTGGCCGGTCAGATTTCTCCAGGCAGCTTGTCCCTGCTGCTTCAGTTAAGATCCTTGCAGCCTCAGGAAATGACTCTTCCAGAGCCAATGCCACAGAGCCGCTTGGGGGCTTCTGCTCAGCTCATCCCGGCACCCAGCCCTCTGACCTCACTTCCGCTGGCAGTCGGTGGGAGAGAGGCTCCCACTGCTGCTTTCTCCATCACTCTGAAACATTCTCTGTCTGCAGTCTGGCTCTCTCCCGGTTCTAAACTTGGCCATAAGGCCTGAGGTTTCTTCACTAGCTTCTCACAAAGTCACAAAGCTCAGAGGGAGTATTCCAGATAGGGCAGTCAGGGGAGGGCGGGTTTGTGTTGACCTCCATGGAATCCGGTAGGAACGTTTCAAGGTTTCTGATACTTTAGCTCTTTTTTCCCAGCTGTTAGTACTGATGAACATTGCTTTTCAGGAATTTTCTAAGTCTTCTCTTGCAGAGAGGTAACTAAATATTAATACTGGCAAAAAGCAGCAGAGAGTAAGTAGCAGAATTAGAGCCAGTTGCATGTTACAGAAATACACAACAAGCTTACTTCAAGGCAACAAAAGGTTAGTCTTCCTAAACAAGAAGAAATCGGAAATTAGACATCCAGAGCTGATGTGGTGGCACCTTTCATAGCATCCCTCTGCCTTCCCTAAAAAATGGTGTATTCGTGATTAAAAAAAAAAAAAAGTGGCTAAGACTCCACCCATCTAAGCTGTGTTCCAGGCAGGAGAATGGAAGAGGGAGCAAGGAATTATGTGCACATGCTCTTTAAAATACATGGTCTAATATCACACCTAACATTGGCCCTAGCTTAGTAATGTGGCTTCTTTCAGCTGCAAGAGAAGCTGAGAATGTTGAAGTCATCAAAACTCCTTGGAGATGAAATTAAAGGGGCCAGCACTGTGGTGCAGCAGGTTAATGCCCTGGCCTGGAGCACCAGCATCCCATATGGATGCCAGTTCGAGACCTGGCTGCTCCACTTCCGATCCAGCTCTCTGCTATGGCCTGGGAAAGCAATAGAAGATGGTCCAAGTCCTTGGGCCCCTGCAACTGCATGGGTAACCAGAAGAAGCTCCTGGCTCCTGGCTTTGGATTAGCGCAGCTCTGGCCATTGCAGCCAACTGGGGAGTGAACCAGCAGTTGGAAGACCTCTCTCTCTTTCTCTCTCTACCTCTCCTTCTCTCTGTAACTCTGACTTTCAAATAAATAAATAAATCTTTAAAAAAAGAAATTAAGAAGTGGTACTGTGGCCAGCGCCGCAGCTCAATAGGCTAATCCTCTGCCTGCAGTGCCGGCACACTGGGTTCTACTCCTGGTCGAGGCACAAGATTCTGTCCCGGTTGCCCCTCTTCCAGTCTAGCTCTCTGCTGTGGCCCGGGAGTGCAGTAGAGGATGGCCCAAGTGCTTGGGCCCTGCACCCCATAGGAGACCAGGAGAAGCACCTGGCTCCTGGCTTTGGATCAGCGCGGTGCACCGGCCGCAGCACGCCGGCCGTGGTGGCCATTGGAGGGTGAACCAATGACAAAGGAAGACCTTTCTTTCTGTCTCTCTCTCTCTCACTGTCCACTCTGCCTGTGTAAAAAAGAAAGAAAGAAAGAAAGAAAGAAAGAAAGAAAGAAAGAAAGAAAGAAAAAGAAGTGGTACTGTTCTCAATGTATTCTATAAATGCTTTTAAAAAAAAAAAAGAATGGAATGTAGACCTCTGTATTCACAGGCTTTGATCTATTATGAGATTAAATCAGAGTAAAATCAGATCATAGACATGCAAAGAGGGGAAGTATAGAAAATATGTTGCCCTCTCTCTGTAACTCTGCCTTTCAAACAAAAAAATGTTTTTAAAAATGTGAGGGAGTGGGGCTAGTATTGTGGCAAAGCAGATAAAGCCTCTGTCTATGATGTCATCCTACCATATGGGCACCAGTTTGAGTCCTGGCTATTCCACTTTTGATCCAGCTCCCTGTTAATGTGCCTGGGAAAACAGTAGAGGTGGGCCCCTGCATCCACACTGGAGACACAGATGGAATTCCAGGCTCTGACTTCTAACTGGCCCAACCCCAGCCATTGAAGCCATTTGAGGAGTGAACCAATGGATGGAAGACCTCTCTGTCTCTCCCTCTCTGAGCACTGCCTTTCAAATAAATCAATGTCATGTTTAAAAAGAAAGAAAAGTATAGCAGCTTATATAAGAAATTTAACCTTCTATTCTGTGTGTCTCTACATACTATCTTTCTACCCATCAATTACATAGCTTCTGTCAAACCTAATTCTCAATATTGAAATAATTTCTTACAATTTAATACCTTCCAGGACTGAGCAAAATTTCTGGGAAAATAAAGAGAATCTTAGTAAGTTTACATTAAGTGGATACCCGAATACTATGTCTGTTGACATTGTGACTTAAATAAAACACATTGTCCTAATTGTCAAGTGTTTATGAAGCTTCTCTTTTATGTAGAATACAGTAATGGGTAGTAATAATATATAAGAAAATAGAATACATAGATTATGCTATCCAGGATCTTAAAACCAGGTCATCTGCAGAGTGCTTTAAAACCAATGTCAGGAGGCAAATATCATCACCAGTCTTACCTTTTACCATGAAACCTCTGAGATGAGTCCCAAAAGCCAGCTCTGAATCTATATTATATGCATATTATACTGACTACACAGTCACAGGCTATATCATGACACCTCAATGACAGACCACATATAAAACAGTGATTCCATAAGCTCTGTATCACCCACCAGCATAACTGTCTTAGTCTGTGTACACATAGACTCTGATGTTTGGAAGACAAAATCACCTAACATATTTCTCAGTAGCTATATGGTCATTAAGTGATATGCAACTGTGCTGGCACTATATAATTCAATAGAAATGGAGAAGACATAAAAAAATCCAAAATTTGGGACTAGAGAGTTGTGCACTAGTTGACTCACTGCTTGGGACACCTACATCCCATAAGGAGTGCCTTGTTCAAGTGCTCCCTGATGTGTAGGCTGGGAAGCAGCAAATGATGACTGAAGTACCTGGCTCCTGTCACCAATGTAGGACACCTGGGTTGAGTTCTGGGCTCCTAGCTTCAGTTTCATCCATCCCTGGCTTTTTGGGGCATTTAGGGATTGAACAAGCAGATGGAAAACTGTTTCCATTTCTTTTTCTCTTTCTTTCTCTCTCTCTCTCTTCCACCTCCCTCCCTTCCCTCCCTCTCCATCCTGTTCCCTCCTTTCCCTCTCTCTCTCCCTCCCTCCCTCTCAGTGTCTCCACCTTTCCAATAAAATGAAAATAATTTTACTGCAAAGTTTGTTTACAACCTTCTATGCATTTTTGGACATAATCACAATTCTGATAAATTTTTACTGTACCGCATGACATATTCTGATGGACTTTTTATACTCTACACAGTTGCTGTGACTTTTGATTATTTAGCCTCATAAGATGTTTACAATGAATCCCAAAGATGAAGTTTCATGCATAGGTTCGTCTTTAGCCCTTAAAAAATTAGTTTAATTCCCTAGATTCACATTGCTTTGCCCTCTCATCATATTTTAGAGCTCCCTCCAATCCTGCCCCAATCCCAACAACATCCCAGAGGGTACAGGGCTTAAGCTTCCTATGGGAACATTACCACCCAACTCTGTGTGACCTTAGAGATTCACAGTCTTCATTCTGACAACATAAAGGAGCTGGGAGACAAAATTAGGAATGGAGACAGCAGAACAAGCTAGAAATTGAGCCTTAGTCATCACCATTTCAAATGTGAGTCCAGTGAACAGCAGCCCCAGCTGACCTATATGAAAACTAAAGTGTAACATATGGGTCAACCATATTTTAGAAATGGTTTCTGCCACTCCTGCAGCCTGATACTTTGATTGCATTGCGGTTGCTCTAAAAGCCCTAATGCAGAGGTCTGTGGATTCTTCTCTTTCCTTTGTGGTTTGAAGCTGGGCAGAGGGGAGGAGACTCGGGAAAGAAAAATTGCCCACTGCATCATGACAGCTGTATAATTAGGCAAGGCAGGCCCGTGTTCACAGCGTTTGTCATTCAGCAGTTGTTCACACCCCACGTGCCTTAGCCAGGTGCTCTGAACAATGAGGTGATGATAATGTCTTCATGTGACCTGGGCCCTAGGAACATTCGAGCTCAAGTACACCAGACAATTCATCTTCCTGATGAAGTAAAAAGACGACTCTTTCATTTTCTTAGTGTTCATTATTCTCTATTTGCCATAAAAGTTAAGTGTTTTGTTGAAAAATTACTAAAAAACATACTCAACTTTTAAAAGGAGAATTATATGAGAGATTTGTGAATTTTTTTCCTCCAAAATATTTTTCCCAAACTTTGAGATTCCAGACTTATAATTCCATTTGTAAAAATGACAGATTTAATGTCAAGTAATCGAAAATAGACTGGCAGCTAGGAATCTGTGTAACAGTTCATTAGCCTCTGTGATTTCTATCTATCCAGATAAAGGAGGATCTCTTTTTAAAAAAGATGAAATATCTGAACTCTGGTTATTTTGCTCAGTTATTAAATACATGCTATCAGGCAATGTTGCTTTACTTCCAACTAACAACTGACTATACACAAAGGTGATACTAAAAAGCTCAGGATCCTGGAGCAGGCATTTGGTCTAACAGTTAGGATTCCAATTAAGGAGGCTGGATCCCACAATGGAGTACCTGGGATTGATTCCTGGCTCTGGCTCCTGACTTTAACTTCCTACCAGTGCAGCTCCTGGGAGGCAGCAGGTGATAGTTTAGGTTTGATCCCTGTAACCCACATGGGAGACCAGATTGTGTGGCTGGCTTCCGTGGCTCCAGCCCCAGCAATCCATTGTATGCACTTGGGGAGTAAACTAGCAGATGAGTGAAATGAGTGATGTCTCTCCCCACCGCCCCACACACACATGCAAAATAAATAATTTTTAAAGCCCTGGACACTCATGAGCTCCAGTAAGCCTAATGCCTCCACCCAGCCCCTTCCCCCCTAAACTTTCCATTGTTCTTATACTCTTTTTTTTTTTTACTTTTATATAGTAAATGTAAATTTCCAAACTACAGCTTATGGATTACAATGGCTTTCCCCCCACCCCCCGATAACTTCCCTCCCACCCGCACCCCTCCCATGTCCCACTCCCTCTCCCATTCCATTCATATCAAGATTCATTTTCAATTATATACAGAAGATCGATTTAGTATATATTAAGTAAAGATTTCAACAGTTTGCACCCACACAGAACATAAAGTGTAAAATACTGTTTCAGTACTAGTTATAGCATTAATTCACATTGAACAACACATTAAGGAAAGAGATGCTACATGAGGAGTAAGTACATAGTGACTCCTGTTGTTGACTTAACAAATTGACACTCTTGTTTATGGCGTCAATAATCTCCCTAGGCTCTTGTCATGAGTTGCCAAGGCTATGGAAGCCTTTTGAGTTTTCCGACTTTGATCTTATTCCGATAGGGTCATAGTCCAAGTGGAAGTTCTCTCCTCCCCTCAGAGAAAGGTACCTCCTTCTTTGATGGCCCGATCTTTCTACTGGGATCTCACTCACAGAGATCTTTCATTTAAGTTTTGTTTTTTGGGTTTTTTTTTTTTTGGGGGGGGGGAGGGGGGTGGTTTGCCAGAGTGTCTTGGCTTTCCATGCCGAAAATACTCTCATGGGCTCCTCAGCCAGATCTGAATGCCTTAAGGGTTGATTCTGAGACTAGAGTGCTGTTTAGGATACCTGCCATTCTATGAGTCTGCTGTGTATCCCACTTCCCATGTTGGATCGTTCTCACCCTTTTTGATTCTATCAGTTAGTATTAGGAGACACTAGTCTTGTTTATGTGATCCCTTTGACTCTTAGAGCTATCAGTATGATCATTTGTGAACAGAAATTGATCACTTTGACTAGTGAGACGACATTGGTACATGCCACCTCGATGGGATTGAATTGGAATCCCCTGGCACATTTCTAACTCTACCATTTGGGGAAAGTCCGATTGAGCATGTCCCCAATTATACATCTCCTCCCTCTCTTATTCCCACTTTTATATTTAACAGAGATCACTTTTCAGTTAAAATTAAACACCTAAGAATAATTGAGTGTTAATTACAGAGTTCAACCAATAGTATTAAGTAGAACAAAAAAATTACTAAAAAGGATAAAGTATTAAGTTGTACATCAACAGTCAGGACAAGGGCTGATCAAGTCACTGTTTCTCATAGTGTCCATTTCACTTCAACAGGTTTCCTTTTCGGTGCTCGGTTAGTTGTCACCAGTCAGGGAGAACATATGATATTTGTCCCTTTGGGACTGGCTTATTTCACTCAGCATGATGTTTTCCAGATTCATCCATCTTGTTGCAAATGACCAGGTTTCATTGTTTTTACTGTTGTGTAGTATTCTATGGAGTACATGTCCCATAACTTATCCAGTCTACCATTGATGGGCATTTGAGTTGATTCCAGATCTTAGCTATTGTGAATGGAGCTGCAATATACATTAAGGTGCAGACAGCTTTTTTGTTTGCCAATTTAATTTCCTTTGGGTAAATTCCAAGGAGTGGGATGGCTGGGTTATATTCAGGTTTCTGAGGAATCTCCAGACTGACTTCCATAGTGGTTTAACCAGGTTGCATTCCCACCAACAGTGGGTTAGTGTCCCTTTTTCCCCACATTCTCGCCAGCATCTATTGTTGGTAGATTTCTGTATATGAGCCATTCTAACCGGGGTGAGGTGAAACCTCATTGTGGTCTTGATTTGCATTTCCCTGATTGCTAGTGATCCTGAACATTTTTTCATGTGTCTGTTGGCCATTTGGATTTCCTCTTTTGAAAAATGTCTATTGAGGTCCTTGGCCCATCTCTTAAGTGGGTTGTTTGTTTTGTTATTCTGGAGTTTCTTGATCTCTTTGCAGATTCTGGTTATATATCCTTTATCAGTTACATAGTTTGCAAATATTTTCCTTTTCTGTCGGTTGCCTCTTCACTTTCCTGTTTCTCTTGCAGTACAGAAACTTCTCAATTTGATGCAATCCCAAATGTTAATTTTGGCTTTGACTGCCTGTGCTTCTGGGGTCTTTTCCAAGAAGTCTTTGCCTGTGCCTATATCTTGCAGGGTTTCTCCAATGCTCTCTAATAATTTGATGCTGTCAGGTCATAGATTTAGGTCTTTAATCCATGTTGAGTGGATTTTTGTGTAAGGCGAAAGGTAGGGGTCTTGCTTCATGCTTCTGCACGTGGAAATCCAATTTTCCCAGCACCATTTATTGAATAGGCTGTCCTTACTCCAGGGATTAGTTTTGGATCTTTGTTCAAATATAAGTTGGCTGTAGATGTTTGAATTGATTTCTGGTATTTCTATTCTGTTCCATTGGTCTATCCATCTGTTTCTGTACCAGTACCATGCTGTTTTGATAACAACTGCCCTGTAGTATGTCCTGAAATCTGGTATTGTGATGCCTCTGGCTTTGTTTTTGTTGTACAAGATTGCTTTAGCTATTCAAGGTCTCCTGTGTCTCCATATGAATTTCAGCATCATTTTTTCCAGATCTGAGAAGAATGTCTTCAGTATCTTGATTGGTATTGCATTGAATCTGTAAATTGCTTTTGGGAGAATGGACATTTTGATGATATTGATTCTTCCAATCCATGAGCATGGAAGATTTCTCCATTTTTTGGTATCCTCTTCCATTTCTTTCTTTAAGGTTTTATAATTCTCATCGTAAAGATCTTTACATCCTTGGTTAAGTTTTTTCCAAGGTATTTGATTGTTTTTGTGGCTATTGAGAATGGGATTGAACTTAGAAGTTCTTCCTCAGCCGCAGCATTGTCTGTGTATACAAAGGCTGCTGATTTTTGTGCATTGATTTTATATCCTGCTACTTTGCCAAACTCTTCTATGAGTTCCAATAGTCTCTTAGTAGAGTTCTTTGGGTCCCCTAAATAAAGAATCATATCATCTGCAGAGAGGGATAGTTTGAGTTCTTCCTTCCCAATTTGTATCCCTTTAATTTCTTTTTCTTGCCTAATAGCTCTGGCTAAAACTTCAAGAACTATATTGAATAGCAGTGGTGAGAGTTGGCATCCCTGTCTGGTACCAGAGCTCAGTGGAAATGCTTCCAACTTTTCCCCATTCAATAGGATGTTGGCCGTGGGTTTTTCATAAATTGCTTTGATTGTATTGAGGAATGTTCCTTCCATACCCAGTTTGCTTAGAGTTTTAATCATGAAAGGGTGTTGAATTTTATCAAATGCTTTCTCTACGTCTATTGAGATAATCATGTGGTTTTTCTTCTGCAGTCTGTTAATGTGGTGTATCACATTGATTGTTTTGCGGACGTTGAACCATCCTTGCATACCAGGGATAAATCCCACTTGGTCTGGGTGGATGATCTTTCTGATGTGTTGTTGCATTCTATTGGCCAGAATTTTATTGAGGATTTTTGCATCTATGTTCATCAGGGATATTGGTCTGTAATTCTCTTTCAATGCTGCATCTTTTTCTGGCTTAGGAATTAAGGTGATGCTGGCTTCATAGAAAGAATTTGGGAGGATTCCCTCTTTTTCGATTGTTCTGAATAGTTTGAGAAGAATAGGAGTTAGTTCTTTAAGTGTCTGGTAGAATTCAGCAGTGAATCCATCTGGTCCTGGGCTTTTCTTTGTTGGGAGGACCTTTATTACTTTTATTACTTTTCAATTTCTGTCTCAGTTATGGGTCTGTTTAGGTTTTCTATGTCTTCATGCTTCAATTTAAGTAGGTTGCATGTGTCCAGGAATCTATCCATTTCTGATAGATTTACCTGTTTGCTGGCATACAAGTCCTTGTAGTAATTTCTGATGATTCTTTTTATTTCTGTGGTGTCTGTTGTTACACTTCCTTTTTCATCTCTGATTTTATTGATTTGGGTTTTTTTCTTTGTTTAGTTAGTTGGGTCAATGGGGTATCAATTTTGTTTATTTTTTCAAAAAACCAGCTCCTCGTTTGGCTGATTTTTTGTAATGTTTTTGGATTCAATCCTGTTGATTTCTTCTCTGATTTTAATTATTTCTCTTCTCCTACTAGATTTGGGTTTGGTTTGCTGCTGTTCTTATACTCTTTACAATCTCATTATCTCCTAAGACACTCAGTGCATGGAGGAGTTTACTCTCTCAGTTTTTCATAGGTAAAATTAAATTAATTTATGTCTGCACCCCAATTCCTTCTCACCATTTGTTTCCTTTAATATTGCTCCACTTTGTGTGGCCTGCTAAGTAGAAGTTGAGGTTACTTCTCTGCTGTCTTGCCTTCTTTTACTTTCAGGAGCTCCCATCACGTGATCATACTCTGGACTTTGTTGGATACCTGGTTATAATGCCACACTGAAATAATACCTGAAGCTTAAATGGGCTGTAATTATTATGGATTTAGTTGGCAATTGACTCCTATTTTGGGAATGAACTCAGCTCATTCTCTTCCTCCAAGACTGCCCCTTCCCACCCCCTATCCCCTCCCATACCCCCAAGAGACATCTTTTGTTTTTACAACCTGACCCTGTGCCCCTCATGCCTAATGGGCATCAAATCCAAGGCTACCAACCAGATTCTCTCTCCAGGGAATTTGGAAGGGAACGAAAGACACTTGAGAATCTGAATTGCTGTCCAGAACCAGCTTACGTGAATTTGAGAGCTGTGAGGCAGCCATGCTTATGAAGAAGCAGGAATATCCCATCTCCCAAGAGAAATGACCAAGTGTGAATACCAAATATAATACAAGTGACCCCAGAAAAAGCAAGAAAATACGAGGAGGACAGTTGACTTAGCTCCTGACCACCTTCCAGTCCTACAAGGGTCAACCTCTCTTCTACTCCAGTGTTCTGGGAAATGGCCCTCTGACCGAACAATCATTTCTAAGGGTTTATTAATTCTGCTTAAATTAATTTGAGTGGGATACAAATGCTTCTTATGACAGGGAGGTGAAAGTTTTATTATTTGACAATGTCCAGAGAGGAAATTTTCTTTGTTTGGGGAAATATCTTGACGAACTGCTGGGGTTAGAAGGTGAGATCTGAGGACACAGCAGGTGTTAAGGCAACAAAACCAAACACTTAACTCCTCTGCATGAACAGAATTTTTTTTCCACTAAAAGAGAAGGGATGAAGAGAAGAAATAAGCAGGGGGAAGAAATAAAAACAGTGAATAAATGGGTTGAGGCAAAAAAGCTTCACAGAGCACACTGGCAATCCCCTGGTGGGAGAGTTGTTGGGCTAATCTAAGAACGGTGGTATCTAGCGCTCAATTTGAAACTCCTTGTTGCTGAAATGAACACACTCCTCTGTCTACATCCTGCCCTTCTGTTCTCTGTACTTGTTCATGCTTTGTTTGCTCACATGTGAATTTTTGTTGAAACTGAGCAATAGGCTAAATTTTATATCTGTTTATTATGTTAAAAAATTAAATCAGCATAAAAGGGAGCAGGTGCCCAAAAGCAGAAGTAAGCATGATCTCTTGGTCTGAACCTTTTAATTTCTATATAGTGTGAAAAAAGGATTAAAGGCCATCTCAGTAGAAGTCAGGGGGCCAGTGGGGTTCAGTTCACACAACTAGAACTGGCTGGGTTCAGGACACACACCCCTAAATTATGGCAGAGACCTTTTCCCATTCTTCTTCCATGAAACAGGCCATAAAACTTGGAAAGAATTCTCTGATCTGCGGCAGGCCCTGTGGCGCAGTGGGTTAAAGCCCTGGCCTGAAGTGCTGGCATCCCATATGGGCACTGGTTCTAGTCCCGGCTGTTCCTCTTCCGATCTAGCTCCCTGCAATGGCCTGGGATAGCAATAGAAGGTGGCCCAAGTCCTTGGGCCCCTGCACCCATGTGGGAGACCTGGAAGAAGCTCCTGGCTCCTGGCTTCGGATGGGTGCAGCTCTGGCCATTGTGGCCATCTGGGGAGTGAAACAGAGGATGGAAGACCTCTCTCTCTCTCTCTCTCTCTCTCTCTCTGTGTGTGTGTGTGTGTATGTGTGTAACTCTGACTTTTCAATAAATAAATCTTTAAAAAAATTCTCTGACCTTCCAGTGCAGCAGGCTATAAGACTCCCATGTGAGAGGTGTCCACACTGTACCAGGAGGAACAGCCTGATCTCTGAAGACACGGGAATACAGAGGAGACTCAGCAAAGGGGCCTAGCTAAGTTCCTCCCAGTTTATTACCATTGGATATTACCTTTCTTATCCAATCATGCTTCTCCACAACCATCAACTTCATCAACATAGCGTAACAACACACAGGTTTCCCGGGTTCTATTTGGGTCTTTGTTTCTTCATGAAGCTCCCCTGTCACATAAAATTTAAATTAAATAAATCGGTATGCTTTTTACTTGTTAATCTGTCTTTTGTTAGAGGGGCCTCAGCCATGACCTTAAGATATGGAGAAAAGGTATTTCTTCTCCCCTGCATAAATCCCACTTAAACCCTGTGTTACACAGGCAACCCCAAGAGCCTTGATTCAAACATAGCTGCTCTGCTGCTCATAAATTCATTTGATTTGCAAACTTATTAGGCATTTCTGTACTTAAGTCAAGTCATTGTATATATGTAAATCTAAGTTAAATCCAAAAGCAACACTCCAAACACATTACTCACTAAGACTTCTGAGATCTGCAGGCCCAGTGTGCTAGAGAAATAAACAACATGAGTGCCATAGTTGAAACAAATTTACTCAATGGCTCCAGGAACCTGGTGCAAAGATATATTAGAATTGAGATTTCATTTTTTAAAAGATGTTTTTGCTTTCCAAAAAGTTATACTTGCCGTCTTCTAAATAGCAAACTCATCTAATGCATTTAAAATATGATTTAGTTTAGCAAAATTGATTTACAAGTAACTTTTCAGGAATCCATCTATTGACTAAAGAGAGGTATGTCTGTTATGCAAAATGCTGTGCTTAAGTACCTTAAGGAATAATTCGAGTCCATTATTTCTTAGCCTATCTAGAGGTATTTGTGTTTATTTTATAGCTTTTTCCCCTCTTTGATTTACATTTACGAGACAGTCAAAGAGAGATGATGTGAGATGGTTTTTATTTTTATGAGCAAAAGGAACCACACCAACCACAAGTAGCATAACACTGCCACGACTGAATTATGTAGGTCTCCCCAACAGAGGGAAAATTAAAAGGGAATTTTGTCCCTACTTTCACATTTTATGGTGAAGTCTTGCCCTAAGAATGCTTACTGGACAATTCAATTATAAATATAAAATTGTGGTTGCATACATTACCAACATAACTTGAAACCAATTAAGAGGTTATTAACTTCAGGTAAGCTCTTGGGGGTTCATTCGTGGTTATATGCTAGCCACTGATAAGACCCTCATTAGCCAAAATAATGAAGAATGGCCTAAATTATCTCTTTCATGAGTCCATGAGAATATACTGTCAGGAGGGAGCTAAGATGAAATTTAGATGGGCTCATTCCTCCTCAAGACCATGTCATACTTGCTTCTAGTTACTTGTTACACACAAATATAGTTCATCAACTCAGTGAATATGACCCCATCAATACTGCTGCTCTATCTTGCCAGCACACACCTGCATTCACACACACATCACCCCCACCACAACTGGAACAGTAAAACTGCCAACACACCAGCCAAACACAGCCCACAAATGAGCTTCATGTAATTTCCATTTCAGACACACTATTGTTGTAAAAGCCTTTGCATTGACACTTGAAAATTAAGAGTGTTCACATGGAAATTCACATTTCTAAAAAAGAAAAAAAAAAAAACTTCTGGCTGGAATTCCACAGAACAAATCTCCACTGGAGCTCCGAGACGATGTCCCCTTGGTTGAGAAATCAGCTTTGCCACCGTGCTCCCTTCCTCCACCCCACTTCTCCACTACCTTCCACCCAGACCATGTTGCATGTGTTCCTTCCTAGCAGGTGTTTGGGTTTTTAATGTCCACCTTCCAGTGTTTCCATCCTCTGTGGCTTCTGAAAGCATCTTCTCTTTCAACATACTAAACGCTAAACAGATTTAACCAGAGACCGTCCGGAAACGTGAATCCTCATTTAGACTTTCTATGCTTCTAAAATTCAAAAAAGTATCCCTTTGTAACTGTAAGCTTTTAAACACAGGGGAGTAGTACTTTAAAAACATGGATTCTAATCACAAGCGTATTTAGGCATTTTTCCCCTAAAACATAAATTTTCATCTATCTTAATTGATCTACAATCAATTGATTAAAAAACCTGGCATAATTGCGTAAAATGTGTCTCTCTCAACAGCTTGAGACATCACCCCATGTCAGCAGGAAGTAGCTCATCCTCCCTCTACCCATCCTGGACTTTTTGGGCTAATGCAATCCCATACAACTCCTGCTTTATAAAAAAAACAAAAGGGGGAAATGTTAGTAAAATGGTGCAGTCTTTTCTATGGCGCGATCTACACCCCGACACCATCCTAGGCCCTAACCCCGGCTGCCATTTCTGGAAGCCAGGTAGCCACATGGCCCAACCACCAGTGTCAGCTCCACCCCCATCCTAACAGGATTTGCTGCTCCTATTTCCCTGCCCACCCCCAGCAAAGTTTTAAAAGGACCTGTTCCTGAACACACGGCTCTCTTTCTCTCTGTCTCCTCTCTCTCCATTTCTTGATCCCTCTCCCTCCATCTCTTTTCTCTCCATCTCTCTGTCTCTCTGGATCTCTCTCTTAGGCTCTCCATCTCCCTCTTTTCCTTCTTCGTCCCTCCTCTCCAGTCTGTTGGGTTTCCCCCAATAAATCCTTTCCCTTACTCCAAAAAATAAAATAAAATAAAATCTTTCCCTTTTTGCAGCTAACACTGGGGTAGGAAAAAAGAAACAGTGCACATAAAGCTTAGAATCTAGTTTAAGGAGTATTGTGCTTTTCTTGTGTGTAACCAAAGGTAAAATTTTTGATTAAAAAGTATGTAAGAGAGATTCTATATTAACAATAGTGCATGCTATGTTTGGAAAATGAAGGTTATTGCTTTTAAGGAAAAATATAATAAAATGTTAGATATAGCCCATGATATTAGGCTTTGATAATTATATACTTACAACTGTAAAACATGTTTACTACTGAAATTCCTGAACCAAAAATTATAACAATAACTTTGTCATTGTGTGTCTGAAATATGTAATCCCCAGTCCCTGCTCTTCCCAATGAAAGAAGTTTTCTATGTCCTAGGCTTCCCAGACAGTTCTATTGCTCCATGAAAAAACATACCATATTGGAGGACAGGGTCTATATCACAGAAACATTATTTTTGCTTGTTAGGGTTTGCCGTTATTCATATTAAGATTTCTCTGGTATATTCAAAGTATACTGCATTAAGAAAATTTTACTTTTATACAACTCTTCAGATTTCTCTGAACTTAGTTAAGGACAACTGAAGGCAGAGCACTATCTGAAGAGCCCCAAGGTCCCTGGAAACCATGCCCTTTGTTTCTCAACAGACAAATGATGAAATGCACTATGAGTTTTTCCTATTTCAAATCAGAGAATTAAATTCTAAATCATTGTCTGAATTTGCATGGCAAATTAATGATAAAAACAAGTTCTCTAGATTCAGGGCTAATAGTGTGTTTAGTTCTTGAACTTGTGTACCTCCAGATCTAAAACTCTTTGTAAATCATTTTAAAATAAACTCACCTGTACAGAGGGGTTACAAAAATAGAAAAAAATAGAAAGGGAGGAAAAAATAGAAGATTTGAAGATAGATATTTATTTATTTTAAAATTTATTTATTTATTTATATAATATAATAATATAATAAATTTATTTATTTTAAAAATGAGAATTTATTCTCATTAAGCCTCTGTATTCTCAGCTATAAAATGGGTATGATGATCCTTACTCATTAGTTGTGGCAATTACTACCTACTATTAATTCAATAGCTCTCAAATGTGAGCATACATGAGAACACTTGGATAGCTTATGAACACTCATGTTACTAGAATCCATCTCCAGAGTTTGATTCCATAGATCAGTGATGTGGCCAGGTGATTTGTATTCCCAACAAGTGCCCAGATGATCCTCACACATCCAGGGCTCACACATTGAGAACTACTACCCTAACCAATATTGTTGCTAAATCCACTAAGGATAGTGTCTGGCAGAGTAGAATCTCAAAAAAAGTTAACATTTCAACATTTATTGCAATCTTATGGGAAAATACAAAATTACTTGCAGATCTTCAAAAGGAATTCTAATAAAAGTAAGGATCAAATAGTAATATCAGACGTACTCTAATGCCTACTTTATTTGGTAAACCATAGATTTGGCAGAACAATAGGTTTTTACCTGCCCAGAGCAATATGCTGACTTCACCATTATTCTCATTTTCTATTTCTATAGAGATAATTCTGTGATTTCCCAATTCTGGTGATTCAGTGGAACCCATTAAAGATAGGTCTACCAATTTACTAACTGTAATCCATTGGCATAGATGATATCTGATTGATTTTATATTACATGAATGCAAGGGTAATTCTGGAATTCAGAAATGATATTATTCTCCTTCCTTGATCAAATCAGAAAGCTGTGCACATTAAAATGGGTTAAAACGAAAGAAAACCTGCATGTCTAAAGTTAAAGCATGACTAAAGCATTGGAGAAATTGTTCAACACAGTTCATCCCGGTAAAAATATTACTTCTGTAGCCATGCCAAGGTTAGTTTCAGGTTAGGTTATCAGCAATTTGAGTGCCAGATGTGTGTGTGTGAGAGAGCGCATGTGAATAGGTGTGTGCATGTTTTGTGTGTGTGCGTGAATTTCCCCATAGAGAGTGCTAGACTTCCTAGGCAGGCCTGCACAGGAACTTTTCTATACAGAGTACTAAATTCGGGACTCTCTGGGTAATTTGGTGCCCTCCTCATTCTTTCCCTATCTTCTCTGGACACTCTTGGTTGAGCAAGCCACTCTCTTTCTCCAACCCGCTAAGTTTTCAGTAAGTTTCCTGTTGTGCATTGGGATAGCAGTGTTCATGGAAAATTGCTTTGCCTAGGTGATCTGAGCCAGTTCCCCCTCCCTTTTTATATAATTTAGAGACAAATAAAAAAGTGCTTACAGTGCAAGAACTTACTCCAGAAGACTAAACCATTTGCTGACATTTTACTAATCCCAGCTTCAATTTCAGAACTAGTGCTCAAAACAGAAGAGGTGCACAGAGGTGTGCACTTGAAAAGACATTTATAGCCTTTCATTTTGAGATTTCAAAACCATTAACCACCATACTCCAATTCCCTTCAAAATTCATATGGAGAACTAATACACTATGCTCCAAAAAGTACTTCAGGAATTAGAACTGAGAAGAGTTCAGTGACCTGTTGTGCAAGTAACAAAATATTGAAATCGGAATTTTTATGGAAGCCTATGATTTGTAAGAAAATATTCAGAGTTCAACTAGTTTATTTTCTATCCCCTACTCAGGGCTCTATCAAAAATACCAATTTTTAAAAATACCCATTTTGGCTCCTGTGGCAAATAGTGTGATTATGGCACTCAGGCAAAACGACAAAAACTATAGCACAAATGTGCTACTTTGAAGAGTTTGTATGTGTATGAAGTCACTGAGGCCTCGTGACAAACCTGTGACTCAAGTATTATTGCCATGTGCATTTTCTAGTTGAGGAAGCCGAAGTTCAGCAAGGTTAGGTAACTTGTGCAAGGTCACAGAGCATGTGAGTGGCTGAGCCAGGCAATGAGCATAAATACTGTCTGTTAAGAGAGTCTCCCTGTGGAAATCTCCTGAGCAATAAAGCAAAGGGCCCAATGAATGCTCCCGAATTATATCATGAGCAAAAAGAATCAAATACATTTAAAGGAATCTTGAATTTCTAGTCACTTCTCTTTTTACTTAATTGGTGATCAAACTGCCTTCTAGTCTCCTGCAGAGGCTCCTGAGAAGCTGTGACAGAAACGGCACCAATTACCTACAAACCCCCGTGTTTCTGCCGAGGATCCGTCAGCCTTTTTGCTTCACCTCGGTAAGGCCTACGTTAGCAAAAGCATTAGGGGCCACCTGACCCCCGGCCCAGCTCCCTGGACCTCATGGCTCTGGCAGTCCAGGAGTAAAAAGAGGAAACCACAAAGAAGAAAAGCTCTGAACTTTATGTCCCTCCAGCCAAACTCACAGCCTGAGTAGGATAGCTCAACGGTAGGGCTTTGAAATCTGACTTAGACCTTGTCACATGCCACACTGTTCCTACCAGAGGTTAGAACACCAAGAAGGCTGTGCCTCAGCCACACAATCAAGGAAAACTGAGCTGAGTCCCAGTGTTCACCTGCCCTGAGGTCATCGAC